>NW_028125447.1:0-215879 GCF_965194825.1 Balaenoptera physalus | reverse complement strand
GTGATGGGGAGACAGATGGTGACTGTCACATACCTGTGATTCGGAGAGAGCTGGGGCTGTCACACATCGGTGATATGGAGAGAGCTGGGGACGGTCACACACCTGTTACGGGGAGAGAGATGGGGACTGTCAAACCCCTATGATGGGGAGAGAGCTGGGAACTGTCATATATCTGTGATGCGGAGAGAGCTGGTGGCTTTCACATACCTGTGATGTGGACACAGCTGGCAGCTGTAACATACCTGTGATGGTGAGAGAGTTGGGGGTTGTCAGGCAACTGTGATGCGGTGACAGCTGGGGGCTGTCAAATACCTCTGACGGGGAGAGAGCTGCAGGCTGTCACTCACCTGTGATGGGAAGAGAGTTGGGGGCTGTCACAAACCAGTGATGGGGAGAGAGATGGGGACGGTTACTCACCTGTGATGGGAAGAGAGATTTGGGCTCTCAGTCACCTGTGATGGGGAGAGAGCTGGGGGCTGTCACTCACCTGTGATTTCGAGAGAGCTGGGGTCTTTCACACACCTATGATGGGGAGAGAGCTGGGGGATGCCACATACCTCTAATGTGGAGACAGATGGGGGCTGTCAGATACATGTGATGGGTAGGGAGCTGGGGGCTGTCACTCACCTGTGATGGTGAGTGAGCTGGGGTCTATCACACACCTGTGAAGGGGAGAGAGATGAGGACTGTCAAACACCTTTGATGGGGAGAGAGCTGGGGTCACACATACTTGTGATGCGGAGACAAGTAGTGGCTCTAACATACCTGTGATGCGGAGACAGCTGGGGGCTGTCACATGCATGTGATGGGGAGAGAGTTGGGGGCTGTCAGGCACCTGTGATGTGGAGACACCTGGCGGCTGTCACATACCTGGGATGGGAAGACAAGTGGGGGCTTACATTCACCTGTGTTGGGGACAGAGCTGGGGGCTGTTACTCACCTGTAATGGGGAGAGAGTTGGGGGCTATCACAAACCTGTGATGGGGAAAGAGATGAGGACTGTCAAACACCTGTGATGGGGAGAGACCTGGGGTTTGACACCACCTGTGAAGGGGTGAGAGCTGGGGGCTGTCACGCGCCTGTGATATGGAGAGAGATGGTGACAGTCACACACCTCTGATGGGGAGAGAGCTTGGCGTTGTCACATACCTGTGATGTGGAGACAGCTGGGTTTATCATATACCTGTAATGGGGAGAGAGCTGGGGTCTCTCACATACCTGTGATGTTGAGACAGCTGGGGGCTGTCACATACTTGTGATGGGGGAGAGTTGGGGGCTGTCACGAACCAGTGATGGGGAGAGACCTGGGGTCTGTCACACACCTTTGATGGGGAGAGAGTGAGGGGCTGTCACGTACCTGTGATGCGGAGACAGCTGGGGGCTGTTACATACCTGTGATGTGGAGAAAGCTGGGAGCTGTCACATACCTGTGATGGGGAGAGAGCTGGGGGCTGTCACTCCCCTGTCTTGGGGAGAGACCTGGGGCCTGTCACACACCTGTGATGGGGAGAGAGCTGGGGCTGTTACTCACCTGTGATGGTGAGAGAGCTGGGGGCAGTCACACACCTGTGATGGGGAGAGAGATGGGGGCTGTCACACACCTGTGATGGGGAGATAGCTGGGGGCTGTCACTCACCTGTGATGGGGAGAGAGATAGAGGCAGTTACATACCTGTGATGGGGAGAGAGCTGGGTACTTTCACACACCTGTGATTGGGAGAGAGATGGGGACTGTCAAACACCTGTGATGGGGAGAGAGATGGGGACGGTCACACACCTGTGACGGGGAGAGAGATGGGGACTGTCAAACACCTATGATGGGGAGAGAGCTGGTTGTTGTCACATACCTGTGATGAGGAGACAGGTGGCGGCTGTAACATACCTGTGATGGGGAGAGAGCTGGGGGCTCTTACTCAGCTGTAATGGGAAGAAAGATGGGGCGGTCACATACTTGTGATGGGGAGGGAATTGGGGGTTTTCAGGCAACTGTGATGCGGTGACAGCTGGGGGCTGTCAAATACCTCTGACGGGGAGAGAGCTGCAGGCTGTCACTCACCTGTGATGGGAAGAGAGTTGGGGGCTGTCACAAACCAGTGATGGGGAGAGAGATGGGGACGGTTACTCACCTGTGATGGGAAGAGAGATTTGGGCTCTCAGTCACCTGTGATGGGGAGAGAGCTGGGGGCTGTCACTCACCTGTGATTTCGAGAGAGCTCGGGTCTTTCACACACCTATGATGGGGAGAGAGCTGGGGGATGCCACATACCTCTAATGTGGAGACAGATGGGGGCTGTCAGATACATGTGATGGGTAGGGAGCTGGGGGCTGTCACTCACCTGTGATGGTGAGTGAGCTGGGGTCTATCACACACCTGTGAAGGGGAGAGAGATGAGGACTGTCAAACACCTGTGATGGGGAGACAGCTGGGGTCACACATACTTGTGATGCGGAGACAAGTAGTGGCTCTAACATACCTGTGATGCGGAGACAGCTGGGGGCTGTCACATGCATGTGATGGGGAGAGAGTTGGGGGCTGTCAGGCACCTGTGATGTGGAGACACCTGGCGGCTGTCACATACCTGGGATGGGAAGACAAGTGGGGGCTTACATTCACCTGTGTTGGGGACAGAGCTGGGGGCTGTTACTCACCTGTAATGGGGAGAGAGTTGGGGGCTATCACAAACCTGTGATGGGGAAAGAGATGAGGACTGTCAAACACCTGTGATGGGGACAGAGCTGGGCTCTGTCACATACCTGTGATGCGGAGACAGCTGGTGTCTTTCACATAACTGTTATGTGGAGGCAGCTGGGGGCTGACACATACCTGTGATGGGGAGAAAGTTGGTGTCTGTCAGGCACCTGTGATGGGGAGACACCTGAGGGCTGTCACATACCTATGATGGGGAGAAAGCTGGGTGCTGTCACTCACCTATGATGGGGAGAGAGCTGGGGACTGTCGCACACCTGTAATTGGGAGAGAGCTATGGGCTGCCACTCACCTGTGATGGGGAGAGACCTGGGGTGTGTCGCACACCTGTGATGGGGAGAGAGCTGGGGGCTGTCACTCACCTCTAATGGGGAGAGAGCTGGGCGCTGTCACACACATATGATGGGGAGAGAGATGGGGACTGTCAAACACCTGTGATAGGGAGAGAGCTGGGGCTCACACATACCTGTGATGCGTAGACAGCTAATGGTTGTCAAATACCTGTGATGGGGAGTGAGTTGGGGGTTCTCACGCTCCTGTGATGTGGAGACAGCTGGGGGCTACCAGATACCTGTGATGGGGAGAGAGCTGGGGGTTCTCACTCACCTGTAATGGGGAGAGAGATAGGGGCTGTCACTCAGCTGTGATGTGGAGAGAGCTGGGGGCTGTCACTCACCTGTGAAGGGTAGAGAGCTGGGCATTGTCACTCACCTGTGATATGGAGACACCTGTGGACGGTAACACACCTGTGATGAGGAGAGAGCTTGGGGTTGTCACATACCTGTGAGGTGGAGAGAGCTGGTGGCTGTCACATACCTAAAATGGGGAGACTGCTGGGGGCTGACATATACCTGTGATGTGGAGACAGCTGGGGGCTGTCACATACCTGTGAAGGAGAGAGAGCTGGGGCCTGTCACGCACCTCTGATGCAGAGACAGCTGGTGGTTGTCACATACCAGTGATGGGGAGAAAGCTAGGGACTGTCACTCACCTGTGATGGGGAGAGAGCTGGGGACTGTCACTCACCTGTGATGGGGAGAGAGATGGGGGCTGTCACTCACCTGTGATGGGGAGAGAGCTGGGGGCTGTCACCCACCTTTGAAGGGGAGAGAGCCGTGCGTTGTCACACACCTGTGATATGGAGACACCTGGGGACAGTCACACACCTTTGATGGGGAGAGAGCGTGGGGTTGTCACATACCTGTGATGTGGAGACATCTGGGGGCTGTCACATACATATAATTGGGAGACAGCTTGGGCCTCTCATATACCTGTGATAGGGAGAGCTGGGGTCTCTCACTCACCTGTGACGGGGAGATTGCTGGGGGCTGTCACACACCTCTGATGGGGAGAGAGATGGGGACTGTCAAACACCTGTGATGGGGAGAGACCTGGGGTTTGACACCACCTGTGAAGGGGTGAGAGCTGGGGGCTGTCACGCGCCTCTGATATGGAGAGAGATGTTGACAGTCACACACCTCTGATGGGGAGAGAGCTTGGCGTTGTCACATACCTGTGATGTGGAGACAGCTGGGTTTATCATATACCTGTAATGGGGAGAGAGCTGGGGTCTCTCACATACCTGTGATGTTGAGACAGCTGGGGGCTGTCACATACTTGTGATGGGGGGAGAGTTGGGGGCTGTCACGAACCAGTGATGGGGAGAGACCTGGGGTCTGTCACACACCTTTGATGGGGAGAGAGCTAGGGGCTGTCACGTACCTGTGATGCGGAGACAGCTGGGGGCTGTTACATACCTGTGATGTGGAGAAAGCTGGGAGCTGTCACATACCTGTGATGGGGAGAGAGCTGGGGGCTGTCACTCCCCTGTCTTGGGGAGAGACCTGGGGCCTGTCACACACCTGTGATGGGGAGAGAGCTGGGGTTGTTACTCACCTGTGATGGTGAGAGAGCTGGGGGCAGTCACACACCTGTGATGGGGAGAGAGATGGGGGCTGTCACACACCTGTGATGGGGAGATAGCTGGGGGCTGTCACTCACCTGTGATGGGGAGAGAGATAGAGGCAGTTACATACCTGTGATGGGGAGAGAGCTGGGTACTTTCACACACCTGTGATGGGGAGAGAGATGGGGACTGTCAAACACCTGTGATGGGGAGAGAGATGGGGACGGTCACACACCTGTGACGGGGAGAGAGATGGGGACTGTCAAACACCTATGATGGGGAGAGAGCTGGTTGTTGTCACATACCTGTGATGAGGAGACAGGTGGCGGCTGTAACATACCTGTGATGGGGAGAGAGCTGGGGGCTCTTACTCAGCTGTGATGGGAAGAAAGATGGGGCGGTCACATACCTGTGATGGGGAGGGAATTGGGGGCTGTCAGGCAACTTTGATGAGGTAACAGCTGGGGGCTGTCAAATACCTCGGAAGGGGAGAGAGCTGGGGACTGTCACTCACCTGTGATGGGGAGAGAGTTGGGGGCTGTCACATACGTGTGATGAGGAGAGAGATGGGGACTGTCAAACACCTGTGAGGCGGGGACAGCTGGGGGCTGTCACATACATGTGATGGGGAGAGAGCTGGGGTCTTTTACTCACCTGTAATGGGAAGAGAGATGGGGGCTGTCAAATACCTGTGATAGGGAGAGAGTTGGGGGCTGTCGGGCAAATGTGATGCAGAGACAACTGGGGGCTCTCACATACCTGTGATGGGGAGAGTGCTGGGGGCTGTCACTCACCTGTCATGGGTAGAGAGCTGGTGGCTGTCACGCACCAGTGATGGGGAGAGACCTGGCGGCTGTCACACACCTGTGATGGGCAGAGTTATGGGGACAGTCAAACACCTGTGATGGAGAGAGACTTTGGGTCTGTCACATACCGGTAATGGGGAGAAAGTTGGGGGCTGTCAGGCACCTGTGATGCGGAGACAGCTGGGGCTGTCACATACTTGTGATGCAGAAAACCTGGTGGCTGTTACATACCTGTGATGTGGACAAAGCTGGGGGCTGTCACATACCTGTGATGTGAAGACAGCTGGCGGCTATAATATACCTGTGATGGGGAGAGACCTGGCGGCTGTCACACACCTGTGATGGGGAGACAGATGGTGACTGTCACATACCTGTGATTCGGAGAGAGCTGGGGCTGTCACACATCGGTGATATGGAGAGAGCTGGGGACGGTCACACACCTGTTACGGGGAGAGAGATGGGGACTGTCAAACCCCTATGATGGGGAGAGAGCTGGGAACTGTCATATATCTGTGATGCGGAGAGAGCTGGTGGCTTTCACATACCTGTGATGTGGACACAGCTGGCAGCTGTAACATACCTGTGATGGTGAGAGAGTTGGGGGTTGTCAGGCAACTGTGATGCGGTGACAGCTGGGGGCTGTCAAATACCTCTGACGGGGAGAGAGCTGCAGGCTGTCACTCACCTGTGATGGGAAGAGAGTTGGGGGCTGTCACAAACCAGTGATGGGGAGAGAGATGGGGACGGTTACTCACCTGTGATGGGAAGAGAGATTTGGGCTCTCAGTCACCTGTGATGGGGAGAGAGCTGGGGGCTGTCACTCACCTGTGATTTCGAGAGAGCTGGGGTCTTTCACACACCTATGATGGGGAGAGAGCTGGGGGATGCCACATACCTCTAATGTGGAGACAGATGGGGGCTGTCAGATACATGTGATGGGTAGGGAGCTGGGGGCTGTCACTCACCTGTGATGGTGAGTGAGCTGGGGTCTATCACACACCTGTGAAGGGGAGAGAGATGAGGACTGTCAAACACCTGTGATGGGGAGAGAGCTGGGGTCACACATACTTGTGATGCGGAGATAAGTAGTGGCTCTAACATACCTGTGATGCGGAGACAGCTGGGGGCTGTCACATGCATGTGATGGGCAGAGAGTTGGGGGCTGTCAGGCACCTGTGATGTGGAGACACCTGGCGGCTGTCACATACCTGGGATGGGAAGACAAGTGGGGGCTTACATTCACCTGTGTTGGGGACAGAGCTGGGGGCTGTTACTCACCTGTAATGGGGAGAGAGTTGGGGGCTATCACAAACCTGTGATGGGGAAAGAGATGAGGACTGTCAAACACCTGTGATGGGGAGAGACCTGGGGTTTGACACCACCTGTGAAGGGGTGAGAGCTGGGGGCTGTCACGCGCCTGTGATATGGAGAGAGATGGTGACAGTCACACACCTCTGATGGGGAGAGAGCTTGGCGTTGTCACATACCTGTGATGTGGAGACAGCTGGGTTTATCATATACCTGTAATGGGGAGAGAGCTGGGGTCTCTCACATACCTGTGATGTTGAGACAGCTGGGGGCTGTCACATACTTGTGATGGGGGGAGAGTTGGGGGCTGTCACGAACCAGTGATGGGGAGAGACCTGGGGTCTGTCACACACCTTTGATGGGGAGAGAGTGAGGGGCTGTCACGTACCTGTGATGCGGAGACAGCTGGGGGCTGTTACATACCTGTGATGTGGAGAAAGCTGGGAGCTGTCACATACCTGTGATGGGGAGAGAGCTGGGGGCTGTCACTCCCCTGTCTTGGGGAGAGACCTGGGGCCTGTCACACACCTGTGATGGGGAGAGAGCTGGGGCTGTTACTCACCTGTGATGGTGAGAGAGCTGGGGGCAGTCACACACCTGTGATGGGGAGAGAGATGGGGGCTGTCACACACCTGTGATGGGGAGATAGCTGGGGGCTGTCACTCACCTGTGATGGGGAGAGAGATAGAGGCAGTTACATACCTGTGATGGGGAGAGAGCTGGGTACTTTCACACACCTGTGATTGGGAGAGAGATGGGGACTGTCAAACACCTGTGATGGGGAGAGAGATGGGGACGGTCACACACCTGTGACGGGGAGAGAGATGGGGACTGTCAAACACCTATGATGGGGAGAGAGCTGGTTGTTGTCACATACCTGTGATGAGGAGACAGGTGGCGGCTGTAACATACCTGTGATGGGGAGAGAGCTGGGGGCTCTTACTCAGCTGTAATGGGAAGAAAGATGGGGCGGTCACATACTTGTGATGGGGAGGGAATTGGGGGTTTTCAGGCAACTGTGATGCGGTGACAGCTGGGGGCTGTCAAATACCTCTGACGGGGAGAGAGCTGCAGGCTGTCACTCACCTGTGATGGGAAGAGAGTTGGGGGCTGTCACAAACCAGTGATGGGGAGAGAGATGGGGACGGTTACTCACCTGTGATGGGAAGAGAGATTTGGGCTCTCAGTCACCTGTGATGGGGAGAGAGCTGGGGGCTGTCACTCACCTGTGATTTCGAGAGAGCTCGGGTCTTTCACACACCTATGATGGGGAGAGAGCTGGGGGATGCCACATACCTCTAATGTGGAGACAGATGGGGGCTGTCAGATACATGTGATGGGTAGGGAGCTGGGGGCTGTCACTCACCTGTGATGGTGAGTGAGCTGGGGTCTATCACACACCTGTGAAGGGGAGAGAGATGAGGACTGTCAAACACCTGTGATGGGGAGACAGCTGGGGTCACACATACTTGTGATGCGGAGACAAGTAGTGGCTCTAACATACCTGTGATGCGGAGACAGCTGGGGGCTGTCACATGCATGTGATGGGGAGAGAGTTGGGGGCTGTCAGGCACCTGTGATGTGGAGACACCTGGCGGCTGTCACATACCTGGGATGGGAAGACAAGTGGGGGCTTACATTCACCTGTGTTGGGGACAGAGCTGGGGGCTGTTACTCACCTGTAATGGGGAGAGAGTTGGGGGCTATCACAAACCTGTGATGGGGAAAGAGATGAGGACTGTCAAACACCTGTGATGGGGACAGAGCTGGGCTCTGTCACATACCTGTGATGCGGAGACAGCTGGTGTCTTTCACATAACTGTTATGTGGAGGCAGCTGGGGGCTGACACATACCTGTGATGGGGAGAAAGTTGGTGTCTGTCAGGCACCTGTGATGGGGAGACACCTGAGGGCTGTCACATACCTATGATGGGGAGAAAGCTGGGTGCTGTCACTCACCTATGATGGGGAGAGAGCTGGGGACTGTCGCACACCTGTAATTGGGAGAGAGCTATGGGCTGCCACTCACCTGTGATGGGGAGAGACCTGGGGTGTGTCGCACACCTGTGATGGGGAGAGAGCTGGGGGCTGTCACTCACCTCTAATGGGGAGAGAGCTGGGCGCTGTCACACACATATGATGGGGAGAGAGATGGGGACTGTCAAACACCTGTGATAGGGAGAGAGCTGGGGCTCACACATACCTGTGATGCGTAGACAGCTAATGGTTGTCAAATACCTGTGATGGGGAGTGAGTTGGGGGTTCTCACGCTCCTGTGATGTGGAGACAGCTGGGGGCTACCAGATACCTGTGATGGGGAGAGAGCTGGGGGTTCTCACTCACCTGTAATGGGGAGAGAGATAGGGGCTGTCACTCAGCTGTGATGTGGAGAGAGCTGGGGGCTGTCACTCACCTGTGAAGGGTAGAGAGCTGGGCATTGTCACTCACCTGTGATATGGAGACACCTGTGGACGGTAACACACCTGTGATGAGGAGAGAGCTTGGGGTTGTCACATACCTGTGAGGTGGAGAGAGCTGGTGGCTGTCACATACCTAAAATGGGGAGACAGCTGGGGGCTGACATATACCTGTGATGTGGAGACAGCTGGGGGCTGTCACATACCTGTGAAGGAGAGAGAGCTGGGGCCTGTCACGCACCTCTGATGCAGAGACAGCTGGTGGTTGTCACATACCAGTGATGGGGAGAAAGCTAGGGACTGTCACTCACCTGTGATGGGGAGAGAGCTGGGGACTGTCACTCACCTGTGATGGGGAGAGAGATGGGGGCTGTCACTCACCTGTGATGGGGAGAGAGCTGGGGGCTGTCACCCACCTTTGAAGGGGAGAGAGCCGTGCGTTGTCACACACCTGTGATATGGAGACACCTGGGGACAGTCACACACCTTTGATGGGGAGAGAGCGTGGGGTTGTCACATACCTGTGATGTGGAGACATCTGGGGGCTGTCACATACATATAATTGGGAGACAGCTTGGGCCTCTCATATACCTGTGATAGGGAGAGCTGGGGTCTCTCACTCACCTGTGACGGGGAGATTGCTGGGGGCTGTCACACACCTCTGATGGGGAGAGAGATGGGGACTGTCAAACACCTGTGATGGGGAGAGACCTGGGGTTTGACACCACCTGTGAAGGGGTGAGAGCTGGGGGCTGTCACGCGCCTCTGATATGGAGAGAGATGTTGACAGTCACACACCTCTGATGGGGAGAGAGCTTGGCGTTGTCACATACCTGTGATGTGGAGACAGCTGGGTTTATCATATACCTGTAATGGGGAGAGAGCTGGGGTCTCTCACATACCTGTGATGTTGAGACAGCTGGGGGCTGTCACATACTTGTGATGGGGGGAGAGTTGGGGGCTGTCACGAACCAGTGATGGGGAGAGACCTGGGGTCTGTCACACACCTTTGATGGGGAGAGAGCTAGGGGCTGTCACGTACCTGTGATGCGGAGACAGCTGGGGGCTGTTACATACCTGTGATGTGGAGAAAGCTGGGAGCTGTCACATACCTGTGATGGGGAGAGAGCTGGGGGCTGTCACTCCCCTGTCTTGGGGAGAGACCTGGGGCCTGTCACACACCTTTGATGGGGAGAGAGCTGGGGTTGTTACTCACCTGTGATGGTGAGAGAGCTGGGGGCAGTCACACACCTGTGATGGGGAGAGAGATGGGGGCTGTCACACACCTGTGATGGGGAGATAGCTGGGGGCTGTCACTCACCTGTGATGGGGAGAGAGATAGAGGCAGTTACATACCTGTGATGGGGAGAGAGCTGGGTAGTTTCACACACCTGTGATGGGGAGAGAGATGGGGACTGTCAAACACCTGTGATGGGGAGAGAGATGGGGACGGTCACACACCTGTGACGGGGAGAGAGATGGGGACTGTCAAACACCTATGATGGGGAGAGAGCTGGTTGTTGTCACATACCTGTGATGAGGAGACAGGTGGCGGCTGTAACATACCTGTGATGGGGAGAGAGCTGGGGGCTCTTACTCAGCTGTAATGGGAAGAAAGATGGGGCGGTCACATACTTATGATGGGGAGGGAATTGGGGGTTGTCAGGCAACTGTGATGCGGTGACAGCTGGGGGCTGTCAAATACCTCTGACGGGGAGAGAGCTGCAGGCTGTCACTCACCTGTGATGGGAAGAGAGTTGGGGGCTGTCACAAACCAGTGATGGGGAGAGAGATGGGGACGGTTACTCACCTGTGATGGGAAGAGAGATTTGGGCTCTCAGTCACCTGTGATGGGGAGAGAGCTGGGGGCTGTCACTCACCTGTGATTTCGAGAGAGCTGGGGTCTTTCACACACCTATGATGGGGAGAGAGCTGGGGGATGCCACATACCTCTAATGTGGAGACAGATGGGAGCTGTCAGATACATGTGATGGGTAGGGAGCTGGGGGCTGTCACTCACCTGTGATGGTGAGTGAGCTGGGGTCTATCACACACCTGTGAAGGGGAGAGAGATGAGGACTGTCAAACACCTGTGATGGGGAGAGGGCTGGGGTCACACATACTTGTGATGCGGAGACAAGTAGTGGCTCTAACATACCTGTGATGCGGAGACAGCTGGGGGCTGTCACATGCATGTGATGGGGAGAGAGTTGGGGGCTGTCAGGCACCTGTGATGTGGAGACACCTGGCGGCTGTCACATACCTGGGATGGGAAGACAAGTGGGGGCTTACATTCACCTGTGTTGGGGACAGAGCTGGGGGCTGTTACTCACCTGTAATGGGGAGAGAGTTGGGGGCTATCACAAACCTGTGATGGGGAAAGAGATGAGGACTGTCAAACACCTGTGATGGGGACAGCGCTGGGCTCTGTCACATACCTGTGATGCGGAGACAGCTGGTGTCTTTCACATAACTGTTATGTGGAGGCAGCTGGGGGCTGACACATACCTGTGATGGGGAGAAAGTTGGTGTCTGTCAGGCACCTGTGATGGGGAGACACCTGAGGGCTGTCACATACCTATGATGGGGAGAAAGCTGGGTGCTGTCACTCACCTATGATGGGGAGAGAGCTGGGGACTGTCGCACACCTGTAATTGGGAGAGAGCTATGGGCTGTCACTCACCTGTGATGGGGAGAGACCTGGGGTGTGTCGCACACCTGTGATGGGGAGAGAGCTGGGGGATGTCACTCACCTCTAATGGGGAGAGAGCTGGGCGCTGTCACACACATATGATGGGGAGAGAGATGGGGACTGTCAAACACCTGTGATAGGGAGAGAGCTGGGGCTCACACATACCTGTGATGCGTAGACAGCTAATGGTTGTCAAATACCTGTGATGGGGAGTGAGTTGGGGGTTCTCACGCTCCTGTGATGTGGAGACAGCTGGGGGCTACCAGATACCTGTGATGGGGAGAGAGCTGGGGGTTCTCACTCACCTGTAATGGGGAGAGAGATAGGGGCTGTCACTCAGCTGTGATGTGGAGAGAGCTGGGGGCTGTCACTCACCTGTGAAGGGTAGAGAGCTGGGCATTGTCACTCACCTGTGATATGGAGACACCTGTGGACGGTAACACACCTGTGATGAGGAGAGAGCTTGGGGTTGTCACATACCTGTGAGGTGGAGAGAGCTGGTGGCTGTCACATACCTAAAATGGGGAGACTGCTGGGGGCTGACATATACCTGTGATGTGGAGACAGCTGGGGGCTGTCACATACCTGTGAAGGAGAGAGAGCTGGGGCCTGTCACGCACCTCTGATGCAGAGACAGCTGGTGGTTGTCACATACCAGTGATGGGGAGAAAGCTAGGGACTGTCACTCACCTGTGATGGGGAGAGAGCTGGGGACTGTCACTCACCTGTGATGGGGAGAGAGATGGGGGCTGTCACTCCCCTGTGATGGAGAGAGAGCGGGGGGCTGTCACCCACCTTTGAAGGGGAGAGAGCCGTGCGTTGTCACACACCTGTGATATGGAGACACCTGGGGACAGTCACACACCTGTGATGGGGAGAGAGCGTGGGGTTGTCACATACCTGTGATGTGGAGACATCTGGGGGCTGTCACATACATATAATTGGGAGACAGCTTGGGCCTCTCATATACCTGTGATAGGGAGAGCTGGGGTCTCTCACTCACCTGTGACGGGGAGATTGCTGGGGGCTATCACACACCTCTGATGGGGAGAGAGATGGGGACTGTAAAACACCTGTGATGGGGAGAGACCTGGGGTTTGTCACCACCTGTGAAGGGGTGAGAGCTGGGGGCTGTCACGCGCCTGTGATATGGAGAGAGATGGTGACAGTCACACACCTCTGATGGGGAGAGAGCTTGGCGTTGTCACATACCTGTGATGTGGAGACAGCTGGGTTTATCATATACCTGTAATGGGGAGAGAGCTGGGGTCTCTCACATACCTGTGATGTTGAGACAGCTGGGGGCTGTCACATACTTGTGATGGGGGGAGAGTTGGGGGCTGTCACGAACCAGTGATGGGGAGAGACCTGGGGTCTGTCACACACCTTTGATGGGGAGAGAGCTAGGGGCTGTCACATACCTGTGATGCGGAGACAGCTGGGGGCTGTTACATACCTGTGATGTGGAGAAAGCTGGGAGCTGTCACATACCTGTGATGGGGAGAGAGCTGGGGGCTGTCACTCCCCTGACTTGGGGAGAGACCTGGGGCCTGTCACACACCTGTGATGGGGAGAGAGCTGGGGCTGTTACTCACCTGTGATGGTGAGAGAGCTGGGGGCAGTCACACACCTGTGATGGGGAGAGAGATGGGGGCTGTCACACACCTGTGATGGGGAGATAGCTGGGGGCTGTCACTCACCTGTGATGGGGAGAGAGATAGAGGCAGTTACATACCTGTGATGGGGAGAGAGCTGGGTACTTTCACACACCTGTGATGGGGAGAGAGATGGGGACTGTCAAACACCTGTGATGGGGAGAGAGATGGGGACGGTCACACACCTGTGACGGGGAGAGAGATGGGGACTGTCAAACACCTATGATGGGGAGAGAGCTGGTTGTTGTCACATACCTGTGATGAGGAGACAGGTGGCGGCTGTAACATACCTGTGATGGGGAGAGAGCTGGGGGCTCTTACTCAGCTGTAATGGGAAGAAAGATGGGGCGGTCACATACTTATGATGGGGAGGGAATTGGGGGTTGTCAGGCAACTGTGATGCGGTGACAGCTGGGGGCTGTCAAATACCTCTGACGGGGAGAGAGCTGCAGGCTGTCACTCACCTGTGATGGGAAGAGAGTTGGGGGCTGTCACAAACCAGTGATGGGGAGAGAGATGGGGACGGTTACTCACCTGTGATGGGAAGAGAGATTTGGGCTCTCAGTCACCTGTGATGGGGAGAGAGCTGGGGGCTGTCACTCACCTGTGATTTCGAGAGAGCTGGGGTCTTTCACACACCTATGATGGGGAGAGAGCTGGGGGATGCCACATACCTCTAATGTGGAGACAGACGGGAGCTGTCAGATACATGTGATGGGTAGGGAGCTGGGGGCTGTCACTCACCTGTGATGGTGAGTGAGCTGGGGTCTATCACACACCTGTGAAGGGGAGAGAGATGAGGACTGTCAAACACCTGTGATGGGGAGAGGGCTGGGGTCACACATACTTGTGATGCGGAGACAATAGTGGCTCTAACATACCTGTGATGCGGAGACAGCTGGGGGCTGTCACATGCATGTGATGGGGAGAGAGTTGGGGGCTGTCAGGCACCTGTGATGTGGAGACACCTGGCGGCTGTCACATACCTGGGATGGGAAGACAAGTGGGGGCTTACATTCACCTGTGTTGGGGACAGAGCTGGGGGCTGTTACTCACCTGTAATGGGGAGAGAGTTGGGGGCTATCACAAACCTGTGATGGGGAAAGAGATGAGGACTGTCAAACACCTGTGATGGGGACAGCGCTGGGCTCTGTCACATACCTGTGATGCGGAGACAGCTGGTGTCTTTCACATAACTGTTATGTGGAGGCAGCTGGGGGCTGACACATACCTGTGATGGGGAGAAAGTTGGTGTCTGTCAGGCACCTGTGATGGGGAGACACCTGAGGGCTGTCACATACCTATGATGGGGAGAAAGCTGGGTGCTGTCACTCACCTATGATGGGGAGAGAGCTGGGGACTGTCGCACACCTGTAATTGGGAGAGAGCTATGGGCTGTCACTCACCTGTGATGGGGAGAGACCTGGGGTGTGTCGCACACCTGTGATGGGGAGAGAGCTGGGGGATGTCACTCACCTCTAATGGGGAGAGAGCTGGGCGCTGTCACACACATATGATGGGGAGAGAGATGGGGACTGTCAAACACCTGTGATAGGGAGAGAGCTGGGGCTCACACATACCTGTGATGCGTAGACAGCTAATGGTTGTCAAATACCTGTGATGGGGAGTGAGTTGGGGGTTCTCACGCTCCTGTGATGTGGAGACAGCTGGGGGCTACCAGATACCTGTGATGGGGAGAGAGCTGGGGGTTCTCACTCACCTGTAATGGGGAGAGAGATAGGGGCTGTCACTCAGCTGTGATGTGGAGAGAGCTGGGGGCTGTCACTCACCTGTGAAGGGTAGAGAGCTGGGCATTGTCACTCACCTGTGATATGGAGACACCTGTGGACGGTAACACACCTGTGATGAGGAGAGAGCTTGGGGTTGTCACATACCTGTGAGGTGGAGAGAGCTGGTGGCTGTCACATACCTAAAATGGGGAGACTGCTGGGGGCTGACATATACCTGTGATGTGGAGACAGCTGGGGGCTGTCACATACCTGTGAAGGAGAGAGAGCTGGGGCCTGTCACGCACCTCTGATGCAGAGACAGCTGGTGGTTGTCACATACCAGTGATGGGGAGAAAGCTAGGGACTGTCACTCACCTGTGATGGGGAGAGAGCTGGGGACTGTCACTCACCTGTGATGGGGAGAGAGATGGGGGCTGTCACTCCCCTGTGATGGAGAGAGAGCGGGGGGCTGTCACCCACCTTTGAAGGGGAGAGAGCCGTGCGTTGTCACACACCTGTGATATGGAGACACCTGGGGACAGTCACACACCTGTGATGGGGAGAGAGCGTGGGGTTGTCACATACCTGTGATGTGGAGACATCTGGGGGCTGTCACATACATATAATTGGGAGACAGCTTGGGCCTCTCATATACCTGTGATAGGGAGAGCTGGGGTCTCTCACTCACCTGTGACGGGGAGATTGCTGGGGGCTATCACACACCTCTGATGGGGAGAGAGATGGGGACTGTAAAACACCTGTGATGGGGAGAGACCTGGGGTTTGTCACCACCTGTGAAGGGGTGAGAGCTGGGGGCTGTCACGCGCCTGTGATATGGAGAGAGATGGTGACAGTCACACACCTCTGATGGGGAGAGAGCTTGGCGTTGTCACATACCTGTGATGTGGAGACAGCTGGGTTTATCATATACCTGTAATGGGGAGAGAGCTGGGGTCTCTCACATACCTGTGATGTTGAGACAGCTGGGGGCTGTCACATACTTGTGATGGGGGGAGAGTTGGGGGCTGTCACGAACCAGTGATGGGGAGAGACCTGGGGTCTGTCACACACCTTTGATGGGGAGAGAGCTAGGGGCTGTCACATACCTGTGATGCGGAGACAGCTGGGGGCTGTTACATACCTGTGATGTGGAGAAAGCTGGGAGCTGTCACATACCTGTGATGGGGAGAGAGCTGGGGGCTGTCACTCCCCTGACTTGGGGAGAGACCTGGGGCCTGTCACACACCTGTGATGGGGAGAGAGCTGGGGCTGTTACTCACCTGTGATGGTGAGAGAGCTGGGGGCAGTCACACACCTGTGATGGGGAGAGAGATGGGGGCTGTCACACACCTGTGATGGGGAGATAGCTGGGGGCTGTCACTCACCTGTGATGGGGAGAGAGATAGAGGCAGTTACATACCTGTGATGGGGAGAGAGCTGGGTACTTTCACACACCTGTGATGGGGAGAGAGATGGGGACTGTCAAACACCTGTGATGGGGAGAGAGATGGGGACGGTCACACACCTGTGACGGGGAGAGAGATGGGGACTGTCAAACACCTATGATGGGGAGAGAGCTGGTTGTTGTCACATACCTGTGATGAGGAGACAGGTGGCGGCTGTAACATACCTGTGATGGGGAGAGAGCTGGGGGCTCTTACTCAGCTGTGATGGGAAGAAAGATGGGGCGGTCACATACCTGTGATGGGGAGGGAATTGGGGGCTGTCAGGCAACTTTGATGAGGTAACAGCTGGGGGCTGTCAAATACCTCGGAAGGGGAGAGAGCTGGGGACTGTCACTCACCTGTGATGGCGAGAGAGTTGGGGTCTGTCACATACGTGTGATGAGGAGAGAGATGGGGACTGTCAAACACCTGTGAGGCGGGGACAGCTGGGGGCTGTCACATACATGTGATGGGGAGAGAGCTGGGGTCTTTTACTCACCTGTAATGGGAAGAGAGATGGGGGCTGTCAAATACCTGTGATAGGGAGAGAGTTGGGGGCTGTCGGGCAAATGTGATGCAGAGACAACTGGGGGCTCTCACATACCTGTGATGGGGAGAGTGCTGGGGGCTGTCACTCACCTGTCATGGGTAGAGAGCTGGTGGCTGTCACGCACCAGTGATGGGGAGAGACCTGGCGGCTGTCACACACCTGTGATGGGCAGAGTTATGGGGACAGTCAAACACCTGTGATGGAGAGAGACTTTGGGTCTGTCACATACCGGTAATGGGGAGACAGTTGGGGGCTGTCAGGCACCTGTGATGCGGAGACAGCTGGGGCTGTCACATACTTGTGATGCAGAAAACCTGGTGGCTGTTACATACCTGTGATGTGGACAAAGCTGGGGGCTGTCACATACCTGTGATGTGAAGACAGCTGGCGGCTATAATATACCTGTGATGGGGAGAGACCTGGCGGCTGTCACACACCTGTGATGGGGAGACAGATGGTGACTGTCACATACCTGTGATTCGGAGAGAGCTGGGGCTGTCACACATCGGTGATATGGAGAGAGCTGGGGACGGTCACACACCTGTTACGGGGAGAGAGATGGGGACTGTCAAACCCCTATGATGGGGAGAGAGCTGGGAACTGTCATATATCTGTGATGCGGAGAGAGCTGGTGGCTTTCACATACCTGTGATGTGGACACAGCTGGCAGCTGTAACATACCTGTGATGGTGAGAGAGTTGGGGGTTGTCAGGCAACTGTGATGCGGTGACAGCTGGGGGCTGTCAAATACCTCTGACGGGGAGAGAGCTGCAGGCTGTCACTCACCTGTGATGGGAAGAGAGTTGGGGGCTGTCACAAACCAGTGATGGGGAGAGAGATGGGGACGGTTACTCACCTGTGATGGGAAGAGAGATTTGGGCTCTCAGTCAC
The DNA here is from genome assembly GCF_965194825.1 of Balaenoptera physalus. NCBI lineage: Eukaryota > Metazoa > Chordata > Mammalia > Artiodactyla > Balaenopteridae > Balaenoptera > Balaenoptera physalus. The sequence continues at coordinate 197,773 of NW_028125447.1, read as the reverse complement.
CTGTGATGGGGAGAGAGCTGGGGGCTGTCACTCACCTGTGATTTCGAGAGAGCTGGGGTCTTTCACACACCTCTGATGGGGAGAGAGCTGGGGGATGCCACATACCTCTAATGTGGAGACAGATGGGGGCTGTCAGATACATGTGATGGGTAGGGAGCTGGGGGCTGTCACTCACATGTGATGGTGAGTGAGCTGGGGTCTATCACACACCTGTGAAGGGGAGAGAGATGAGGACTGTCAAACACCTGTGATGGGGAGAGAGCTGGGGTCACACATACTTGTGATGCGGAGACAAGTAGTGGCTCTAACATACCTGTGATGCGGAGACAGCTGGGGGCTGTCACATGCATGTGATGGGGAGAGAGTTGGGGGCTGTCAGGCACCTGTGATGTGGAGACACCTGGTGGCTGTCACATACCTGGGATGGGAAGACAAGTGGGGGCTTACATTCACCTGTGTTGGGGACAGAGCTGGGGGCTGTTACTCACCTGTAATGGGGAGAGAGTTGGGGGCTATCACAAACCTGTGATGGGGAAAGAGATGAGGACTGTCAAACACCTGTGATGGGGACAGAGCTGGGCTCTGTCACATACCTGTGATGCGGAGACAGCTGGTGTCTTTCACATAACTGTTATGTGGAGGCAGCTGGGGGCTGACACATACCTGTGATGGGGAGAAAGTTGGTGTCTGTCAGGCACCTGTGATGGGGAGACACCTGAGGGCTGTCACATACCTATGATGGGGAGAAAGCTGGGTGCTGTCACTCACCTATGATGGGGAGAGAGCTGGGGACTGTCGCACACCTGTAATTGGGAGAGAGCTATGGGCTGTCACTCACCTGTGATGGGGAGAGACCTGGGGTGTGTCGCACACCTGTGATGGGGAGAGAGCTGGGGGATGTCACTCACCTCTAATGGGGAGAGAGCTGGGCGCTGTCACACACATATGATGGGGAGAGAGATGGGGACTGTCAAACACCTGTGATAGGGAGAGAGCTGGGGCTCACACATACCTGTGATGCGTAGACAGCTAATGGTTGTCAAATACCTGTGATGGGGAGTGAGTTGGGGGTTCTCACGCTCCTGTGATGTGGAGACAGCTGGGGGCTACCAGATACCTGTGATGGGGAGAGAGCTGGGGGTTCTCACTCACCTGTAATGGGGAGAGAGATAGGGGCTGTCACTCAGCTGTGATGTGGAGAGAGCTGGGGGCTGTCACTCACCTGTGAAGGGTAGAGAGCTGGGCATTGTCACTCACCTGTGATATGGAGACACCTGTGGACGGTAACACACCTGTGATGAGGAGAGAGCTTGGGGTTGTCACATACCTGTGAGGTGGAGAGAGCTGGTGGCTGTCACATACCTAAAATGGGGAGACTGCTGGGGGCTGACATATACCTGTGATGTGGAGACAGCTGGGGGCTGTCACATACCTGTGAAGGAGAGAGAGCTGGGGCCTGTCACGCACCTCTGATGCAGAGACAGCTGGTGGTTGTCACATACCAGTGATGGGGAGAAAGCTAGGGACTGTCACTCACCTGTGATGGGGAGAGAGCTGGGGACTGTCACTCACCTGTGATGGGGAGAGAGATGGGGGCTGTCACTCACCTGTGATGGGGAGAGAGCTGGGGGCTGTCACCCACCTTTGAAGGGGAGAGAGCCGTGCGTTGTCACACACCTGTGATATGGAGACACCTGGGGACAGTCACACACCTGTGATGGGGAGAGAGCATGGGGTTGTCACATACCTGTGATGTGGAGACATCTGGGGGCTGTCACATACATATAATTGGGAGACAGCTTGGGCCTCTCATATACCTGTGATAGGGAGAGCTGGGGTCTCTCACTCACCTGTGACGGGGAGATTGCTGGGGGCTGTCACACACCTCTGATGGGGAGAGAGATGGGGACTGTCAAACACCTGTGATGGGGAGAGACCTGGGGTTTGTCACCACCTGTGAAGGGGTGAGAGCTGGGGGCTGTCACGCGCCTGTGATATGGAGAGAGATGGTGACAGTCACACACCTCTGATGGGGAGAGAGCTTGGCGTTGTCACATACCTGTGATGTGGAGACAGCTGGGTTTATCATATACCTGTAATGGGGAGAGAGCTGGGGTCTCTCACATACCTGTGATGTTGAGACAGCTGGGGGCTGTCACATACTTGTGATGGGGGGAGAGTTGGGGGCTGTCACGAACCAGTGATGGGGAGAGACCTGGGGTCTGTCACACACCTTTGATGGGGAGAGAGCTAGGGGCTGTCACATACCTGTGATGCGGAGACAGCTGGGGGCTGTTACATACCTGTGATGTGGAGAAAGCTGGGAGCTGTCACATACCTGTGATGGGGAGAGAGCTGGGGGCTGTCACTCCCCTGTCTTGGGGAGAGACCTGGGGCCTGTCACACACCTGTGATGGGGAGAGAGCTGGGGCTGTTACTCACCTGTGATGGTGAGAGAGCTGGGGGCAGTCACACACCTGTGATGGGGAGAGAGATGGGGGCTGTCACACACCTGTGATGGGGAGATGGCTGGGGGCTGTCACTCACCTGTGATGGGGAGAGAGATAGAGGCAGTTACATACCTGTGATGGGGAGAGAGCTGGGTACTTTCACACACCTGTGATGGGGAGAGAGATGGGGACTGTCAAACACCTGTGATGGGGAGAGAGATGGGGAAGGTCACACACCTGTGACGGGGAGAGAGATGGGGACTGTCAAACACCTATGATGGGGAGAGAGCTGGTTGTTGTCACATACCTGTGATGAGGAGACAGGTGGCGGCTGTAACATACCTGTGATGGGGAGAGAGCTGGGGGCTCTTACTCAGCTGTGATGGGAAGAAAGATGGGGCGGTCACATACCTGTGATGGGGAGGGAATTGGGGGCTGTCAGGCAACTTTGATGAGGTAACAGCTGGGGGCTGTCAAATACCTCGGAAGGGGAGGGAGCTGGGGACTGTCACTCATCTGTGATGGGGAGAGAGTTGGGGGCTGTCACATACGTGTGATGAGGAGAGAGATGGGGACTGTCAAACACCTGTGAGGCGGGGACAGCTGGGGGCTGTCACATACATGTGATGGGGAGAGAGCTGGGGTCTTTTACTCACCTGTAATGGGAAGAGAGATGGGGGCTGTCAAATACCTGTGATAGGGAGAGAGTTGGGGTCTGTCGGGCAAATGTGATGCAGAGACAACTGGGGGCTCTCACATACCTGTGATGGGGAGAGTGCTGGGGGCTGTCACTCACCTGTCATGGGTAGAGAGCTGGTGGCTGTCACGCACCAGTGATGGGGAGAGACCTGGCGGCTGTCACACACCTGTGATGGGCAGAGTTATGGGGACAGTCAAACACCTGTGATGGAGAGAGACTTTGGGTCTGTCACATACCGGTAATGGGGAGACAGTTGGGGGCTGTCAGGCACCTGTGATGCGGAGACAGCTGGGGCTGTCACATACTTGTGATGCAGAAAACCTGGTGGCTGTTACATACCTGTGATGTGGACAAAGCTGGGGGCTGTCACATACCTGTGATGTGAAGACAGCTGGCGGCTATAATATACCTGTGATGGGGAGAGACCTGGCGGCTGTCACACACCTGTGATGGGGAGACAGATGGTGACTGTCACATACCTGTGATTCGGAGAGAGCTGGGGCTGTCACACATCGGTGATATGGAGAGAGCTGGGGACGGTCACACACCTGTTACGGGGAGAGAGATGGGGACTGTCAAACCCCTATGATGGGGAGAGAGCTGGGAACTGTCATATATCTGTGATGCGGAGAGAGCTGGTGGCTTTCACATACCTGTGATGTGGACACAGCTGGCAGCTGTAACATACCTGTGATGGTGAGAGAGTTGGGGGTTGTCAGGCAACTGTGATGCGGTGACAGCTGGGGGCTGTCAAATACCTCTGACGGGGAGAGAGCTGCAGGCTGTCACTCACCTGTGATGGGAAGAGAGTTGGGGGCTGTCACAAACCAGTGATGGGGAGAGAGATGGGGACGGTTACTCACCTGTGATGGGAAGAGAGATTTGGGCTCTCAGTCACCTGTGATGGGGAGAGAGCTGGGGGCTGTCACTCACCTGTGATTTCGAGAGAGCTGGGGTCTTTCACACACCTATGATGGGGAGAGAGCTGGGGGATGCCACATACCTCTAATGTGGAGACAGATGGGGGCTGTCAGATACATGTGATGGGTAGGGAGCTGGGGGCTGTCACTCACCTGTGATGGTGAGTGAGCTGGGGTCTATCACACACCTGTGAAGGGGAGAGAGATGAGGACTGTCAAACACCTGTGATGGGGAGAGAGCTGGGGTCACACATACTTGTGATGCGGAGACAAGTAGTGGCTCTAACATACCTGTGATGCGGAGACAGCTGGGGGCTGTCACATGCATGTGATGGGGAGAGAGTTGGGGGCTGTCAGGCACCTGTGATGTGGAGACACCTGGTGGCTGTCACATACCTGGGATGGGAAGACAAGTGGGGGCTTACATTCACCTGTGTTGGGGACAGAGCTGGGGGCTGTTACTCACCTGTAATGGGGAGAGAGTTGGGGGCTATCACAAACCTGTGATGGGGAAAGAGATGAGGACTGTCAAACACCTGTGATGGGGACAGAGCTGGGCTCTGTCACATACCTGTGATGCGGAGACAGCTGGTGTCTTTCACATAACTGTTATGTGGAGGCAGCTGGGGGCTGACACATACCTGTGATGGGGAGAAAGTTGGTGTCTGTCAGGCACCTGTGATGGGGAGACACCTGAGGGCTGTCACATACCTATGATGGGGAGAAAGCTGGGTGCTGTCACTCACCTATGATGGGGAGAGAGCTGGGGACTGTCGCACACCTGTAATTGGGAGAGAGCTATGGGCTGTCACTCACCTGTGATGGGGAGAGACCTGGGGTGTGTCGCACACCTGTGATGGGGAGAGAGCTGGGGGCTGTCACTCACCTCTAATGGGGAGAGAGCTGGGCGCTGTCACACACATATGATGGGGAGAGAGATGGGGACTGTCAAACACCTGTGATAGGGAGAGAGCTGGGGCTCACACATACCTGTGATGCGTAGACAGCTAATGGTTGTCAAATACCTGTGATGGGGAGTGAGTTGGGGGTTCTCACGCTCCTGTGATGTGGAGACAGCTGGGGGCTACCAGATACCTGTGATGGGGAGAGAGCTGGGGGTTCTCACTCACCTGTAATGGGGAGAGAGATAGGGGCTGTCACTCAGCTGTGATGTGGAGAGAGCTGGGGGCTGTCACTCACCTGTGAAGGGTAGAGAGCTGGGCATTGTCACTCACCTGTGATATGGAGACACCTGTGGACGGTAACACACCTGTGATGAGGAGAGAGCTTGGGGTTGTCACATACCTGTGAGGTGGAGAGAGCTGGTGGCTGTCACATACCTAAAATGGGGAGACTGCTGGGGGCTGACATATACCTGTGATGTGGAGACAGCTGGGGGCTGTCACATACCTGTGAAGGAGAGAGAGCTGGGGCCTGTCACGCACCTCTGATGCAGAGACAGCTGGTGGTTGTCACATACCAGTGATGGGGAGAAAGCTAGGGACTGTCACTCACCTGTGATGGGGAGAGAGCTGGGGATTGTCACTCACCTGTGATGGGGAGAGAGATGGGGGCTGTCACTCACCTGTGATGGGGAGAGAGCTGGGGGCTGTCACCCACCTTTGAAGGGGAGAGAGCCGTGCGTTGTCACACACCTGTGATATGGAGACACCTGGGGACAGTCACACACCTGTGATGGGGAGAGAGCGTGGGGTTGTCACATACCTGTGATGTGGAGACATCTGGGGGCTGTCACATACATATAATTGGGAGACAGCTTGGGCCTCTCATATACCTGTGATAGGGAGAGCTGGGGTCTCTCACTCACCTGTGACGGGGAGATTGCTGGGGGCTGTCACACACCTCTGATGGGGAGAGAGATGGGGACTGTCAAACACCTGTGATGGGGAGAGACCTGGGGTTTGTCACCACCTGTGAAGGGGTGAGAGCTGGGGGCTGTCACGCGCCTGTGATATGGAGAGAGATGGTGACAGTCACACACCTCTGATGGGGAGAGAGCTTGGCGTTGTCACATACCTGTGATGTGGAGACAGCTGGGTTTATCATATACCTGTAATGGGGAGAGAGCTGGGGTCTCTCACATACCTGTGATGTTGAGACAGCTGGGGGCTGTCACATACTTGTGATGGGGGGAGAGTTGGGGGTTGTCACGAACCAGTGATGGGGAGAGACCTGGGGTCTGTCACACACCTTTGATGGGGAGAGAGCTAGGGGCTGTCACATACCTGTGATGCGGAGACAGCTGGGGGCTGTTACATACCTGTGATGTGGAGAAAGCTGGGAGCTGTCACATACCTGTGATGCGGAGAGAGCTGGGGGCTGTCACTCCCCTGTCTTGGGGAGAGACCTGGGGCCTGTCACACACCTGTGATGGGGAGAGAGCTGGGGCTGTTACTCACCTGTGATGGTGAGAGAGCTGGGGGCAGTCACACACCTGTGATGGGGAGAGAGATGGGGGCTGTCACACACCTGTGATGGGGAGATAGCTGGGGGCTGTCACTCACCTGTGATGGGGAGAGAGATAGAGGCAGTTACATACCTGTGATGGGGAGAGAGCTGGGTACTTTCACACACCTGTGATGGGGAGAGAGATGGGGACTGTCAAACACCTGTGATGGGGAGAGAGATGGGGACGGTCACACACCTGTGACGGGGAGAGAGATGGGGACTGTCAAACACCTATGATGGGGAGAGAGCTGGTTGTTGTCACATACCTGTGATGAGGAGACAGGTGGCGGCTGTAACATACCTGTGATGGGGAGAGAGCTGGGGGCTCTTACTCAGCTGTGATGGGAAGAAAGATGGGGCGGTCACATACCTGTGATGGGGAGGGAATTGGGGGCTGTCAGGCAACTTTGATGAGGTAACAGCTGGGGGCTGTCAAATACCTCGGAAGGGGAGAGAGCTGGGGACTGTCACTCACCTGTGATGGCGAGAGAGTTGGGGGCTGTCACATACGTGTGATGAGGAGAGAGATGGGGACTGTCAAACACCTGTGAGGCGGGGACAGCTGGGGGCTGTCACATACATGTGATGGGGAGAGAGCTGTGGTCTTTTACTCACCTGTAATGGGAAGAGAGATGGGGGCTGTCAAATACCTGTGATAGGGAGAGAGTTGGGGGCTGTCGGGCAAATGTGATGCAGAGACAACTGGGGGCTCTCACATACCTGTGATGGGGAGAGTGCTGGGGGCTGTCACTCACCTGTCATGGGTAGAGAGCTGGTGGCTGTCACGCACCAGTGATGGGGAGAGACCTGGCGGCTGTCACACACCTGTGATGGGCAGAGTTATGGGGACAGTCAAACACCTGTGATGGAGAGAGACTTTGGGTCTGTCACATACCGGTAATGGGGAGACAGTTGGGGGCTGTCAGGCACCTGTGATGCGGAGACAGCTGGGGCTGTCACATACTTGTGATGCAGAAAACCTGGTGGCTGTTACATACCTGTGATGTGGACAAAGCTGGGGGCTGTCACATACCTGTGATGTGAAGACAGCTGGCGGCTATAATATACCTGTGATGGGGAGAGACCTGGCGGCTGTCACACACCTGTGATGGGGAGACAGATGGTGACTGTCACATACCTGTGATTCGGAGAGAGCTGGGGCTGTCACACATCGGTGATATGGAGAGAGCTGGGGACGGTCACACACCTGTTACGGGGAGAGAGATGGGGACTGTCAAACCCCTATGATGGGGAGAGAGCTGGGAACTGTCATATATCTGTGATGCGGAGAGAGCTGGTGGCTTTCACATACCTGTGATGTGGACACAGCTGGCAGCTGTAACATACCTGTGATGGTGAGAGAGTTGGGGGTTGTCAGGCAACTGTGATGCGGTGACAGCTGGGGGCTGTCAAATACCTCTGACGGGGAGAGAGCTGCAGGCTGTCACTCACCTGTGATGGGAAGAGAGTTGGGGGCTGTCACAAACCAGTGATGGGGAGAGAGATGGGGACGGTTACTCACCTGTGATGGGAAGAGAGATTTGGGCTCTCAGTCACCTGTGATGGGGAGAGAGCTGGGGGCTGTCACTCACCTGTGATTTCGAGAGAGCTGGGGTCTTTCACACACCTATGATGGGGAGAGAGCTGGGGGATGCCACATACCTCTAATGTGGAGACACATGGGGGATGTCAGATACATGTGATGGGTAGGGAGCTGGGGGCTGTCACTCACCTGTGATGGTGAGTGAGCTGGGGTCTATCACACACCTGTGAAGGGGAGAGAGATGAGGACTGTCAAACACCTGTGATGGGGAGAGAGCTGGGGTCACACATACTTGTGATGCGGAGACAAGTAGTGGCTCTAACATACCTGTGATGCGGAGACAGCTGGGGGCTGTCACATGCATGTGATGGGGAGAGAGTTGGGGGCTGTCAGGCACCTGTGATGTGGAGACACCTGGCGGCTGTCACATACCTGGGATGGGAAGACAAGTGGGGGCTTACATTCACCTGTGTTGGGGACAGAGCTGGGGGCTGTTACTCACCTGTAATGGGGAGAGAGTTGGGGGCTATCACAAACCTGTGATGGGGAAAGAGATGAGGACTGTCAAACACCTGTGATGGGGACAGAGCTGGGCTCTGTCACATACCTGTGATGCGGAGACAGCTGGTGTCTTTCACATAACTGTTATGTGGAGGCAGCTGGGGGCTGACACATACCTGTGATGGGGAGAAAGTTGGTGTCTGTCAGGCACCTGTGATGGGGAGACACCTGAGGGCTGTCACATACCTATGATGGGGAGAAAGCTGGGTGCTGTCACTCACCTATGATGGGGAGAGAGCTGGGGACTGTCGCACACCTGTAATTGGGAGAGAGCTATGGGCTGTCACTCACCTGTGATGGGGAGAGACCTGGGGTGTGTCGCACACCTGTGATGGGGAGAGAGCTGGGGGCTGTCACTCACCTCTAATGGGGAGAGAGCTGGGCGCTGTCACACACATATGATGGGGAGAGAGATGGGGACTGTCAAACACCTGTGATAGGGAGAGAGCTGGGGCTCACACATACCTGTGATGCGTAGACAGCTAATGGTTGTCAAATACCTGTGATGGGGAGTGAGTTGGGGGTTCTCACGCTCCTGTGATGTGGAGACAGCTGGGGGCTACCAGATACCTGTGATGGGGAGAGAGCTGGGGGTTCTCACTCACCTGTAATGGGGAGAGAGATAGGGGCTGTCACTCAGCTGTGATGTGGAGAGAGCTGGGGGCTGTCACTCACCTGTGAAGGGTAGAGAGCTGGGCATTGTCACTCACCTGTGATATGGAGACACCTGTGGACGGTAACACACCTGTGATGAGGAGAGAGCTTGGGGTTGTCACATACCTGTGAGGTGGAGAGAGCTGGTGGCTGTCACATACTTAAATGGGGAGACTGCTGGGGGCTGACATATACCTGTGATGTGGAGACAGCTGGGGGCTGTCACATACCTGTGAAGGAGAGAGAGCTGGGGCCTGTCACGCACCTCTGATGCAGAGACAGCTGGTGGTTGTCACATACCAGTGATGGGGAGAAAGCTAGGGACTGTCACTCACCTGTGATGGGGAGAGAGCTGGGGCCTGTCACTCACCTGTGATGGGGAGAGAGATGGGGGCTGTCACTCACCTGTGATGGGGAGAGAGCTGGGGGCTGTCACCCACCTTTGAAGGGGAGAGAGCCGTGCGTTGTCACACACCTGTGATATGGAGACACCTGGGGACAGTCACACACCTGTGATGGGGAGAGAGCGTGGGGTTGTCACATACCTGTGATGTGGAGACATCTGGGGGCTGTCACATACATATAATTGGGAGACAGCTTGGGCCTCTCATATACCTGTGATAGGGAGAGCTGGGGTCTCTCACTCACCTGTGACGGGGAGATGGCTGGGGGCTGTCACACACCTCTGATGGGGAGAGAGATGGGGACTGTCAAACACCTGTGATGGGGAGAGACCTGGGGTTTGTCACCACCTGTGAAGGGGTGAGAGCTGGGGGCTGTCACGCGCCTGTGATATGGAGAGAGATGGTGACAGTCACACACCTCTGATGGGGAGAGAGCTTGGCGTTGTCACATACCTGTGATGTGGAGACAGCTGGGTTTATCATATACCTGTAATGGGGAGAGAGCTGGGGTCTCTCACATACCTGTGATGTTGAGACAGCTGGGGGCTGTCACATACTTGTGATGGGGGGAGAGTTGGGGGTTGTCACGAACCAGTGATGGGGAGAGACCTGGGGTCTGTCACACACCTTTGATGGGGAGAGAGCTAGGGGCTGTCACATACCTGTGATGCGGAGACAGCTGGGGGCTGTTACATACCTGTGATGTGGAGAAAGCTGGGAGCTGTCACATACCTGTGATGGGGAGAGAGCTGGGGGCTGTCACTCCCCTGTCTTGGGGAGAGACCTGGGGCCTGTCACACACCTGTGATGGGGAGAGAGCTGGGGCTGTTACTCACCTGTGATGGTGAGAGAGCTGGGGGCAGTCACACACCTGTGATGGGGAGAGAGATGGGGGCTGTCACACACCTGTGATGGGGAGATAGCTGGGGGCTGTCACTCACCTGTGATGGGGAGAGAGATAGAGGCAGTTACATACCTGTGATGGGGAGAGAGCTGGGTACTTTCACACACCTGTGATGGGGAGAGAGATGGGGACTGTCAAACACCTGTGATGGGGAGAGAGATGGGGACGGTCACACACCTGTGACGGGGAGAGAGATGGGGACTGTCAAACACCTATGATGGGGAGAGAGCTGGTTGTTGTCACATACCTGTGATGAGGAGACAGGTGGCGGCTGTAACATACCTGTGATGGGGAGAGAGCTGGGGGCTCTTACTCAGCTGTGATGGGAAGAAAGATGGGGCGGTCACATACCTGTGATGGGGAGGGAATTGGGGGCTGTCAGGCAACTTTGATGAGGTAACAGCTGGGGGCTGTCAAATACCTCGGAAGGGGAGAGAGCTGGGGACTGTCACTCACCTGTGATGGCGAGAGAGTTGGGGGCTGTCACATACGTGTGATGAGGAGAGAGATGGGGACTGTCAAACACCTGTGAGGCGGGGACAGCTGGGGGCTGTCACATACATGTGATGGGGAGAGAGCTGGGGTCTTTTACTCACCTGTAATGGGAAGAGAGATGGGGGCTGTCAAATACCTGTGATAGGGAGAGAGTTGGGGGCTGTCGGGCAAATGTGATGCAGAGACAACTGGGGGCTCTCACATACCTGTGATGGGGAGAGTGCTGGGGGCTGTCACTCACCTGTCATGGGTAGAGAGCTGGTGGCTGTCACGCACCAGTGATGGGGAGAGACCTGGCGGCTGTCACACACCTGTGATGGGCAGAGTTATGGGGACAGTCAAACACCTGTGATGGAGAGAGACTTTGGGTCTGTCACATACCGGTAATGGGGAGAAAGTTGGGGGCTGTCAGGCACCTGTGATGCGGAGACAGCTGGGGCTGTCACATACTTGTGATGCAGAAAACCTGGTGGCTGTTACATGCCTGTGATGTGGACAAAGCTGGGGGCTGTCAAATACCTGTGATGTGAAGACAGCTGGCGGCTATAATATACCTGTGATGGGGAGAGACCTGGCGGCTGTCACACACCTGTGATGGGGAGACAGATGGTGACTGTCACATACCTGTGATTCGGAGAGAGCTGCGGCTGTCACACATCGGTGATATGGAGAGAGCTGGGGACGGTCACACACCTGTTACGGGGAGAGAGATGGGGACTGTCAAACCCCTATGATGGGGAGAGAGCTGGGAACTGTCATATATCTGTGATGCGGAGAGAGCTGGTGGCTTTCACATACCTGTGATGTGGACACAGCTGGCAGCTGTAACATACCTGTGATGGTGAGAGAGTTGGGGGTTGTCAGGCAACTGTGATGCGGTGACAGCTGGGGGCTGTCAAATACCTCTGACGGGGAGAGAGCTGCAGGCTGTCACTCACCTGTGATGGGAAGAGAGTTGGGGGCTGTCACAAACCAGTGATGGGGAGAGAGATGGGGACGGTTACTCACCTGTGATGGGAAGAGAGATTTGGGCTCTCAGTCACCTGTGATGGGGAGAGAGCTGGGGGCTGTCACTCACCTGTGATTTCGAGAGAGCTGGGGTCTTTCACACACCTATGATGGGGAGAGAGCTGGGGGATGCCACATACCTCTAATGTGGAGACACATGGGGGATGTCAGATACATGTGATGGGTAGGGAGCTGGGGGCTGTCACTCACCTGTGATGGTGAGTGAGCTGGGGTCTATCACACACCTGTGAAGGGGAGAGAGATGAGGACTGTCAAACACCTGTGATGGGGAGAGAGCTGGGGTCACACATACTTGTGATGCGGAGACAAGTAGTGGCTCTAACATACCTGTGATGCGGAGACAGCTGGGGGCTGTCACATGCATGTGATGGGGAGAGAGTTGGGGGCTGTCAGGCACCTGTGATGTGGAGACACCTGGCGGCTGTCACATACCTGGGATGGGAAGACAAGTGGGGGCTTACATTCACCTGTGTTGGGGACAGAGCTGGGGGCTGTTACTCACCTGTAATGGGGAGAGAGTTGGGGGCTATCACAAACCTGTGATGGGGAAAGAGATGAGGACTGTCAAACACCTGTGATGGGGACAGAGCTGGGCTCTGTCACATACCTGTGATGCGGAGACAGCTGGTGTCTTTCACATAACTGTTATGTGGAGGCAGCTGGGGGCTGACACATACCTGTGATGGGGAGAAAGTTGGTGTCTGTCAGGCACCTGTGATGGGGAGACACCTGAGGGCTGTCACATACCTATGATGGGGAGAAAGCTGGGTGCTGTCACTCACCTATGATGGGGAGAGAGCTGGGGACTGTCGCACACCTGTAATTGGGAGAGAGCTATGGGCTGTCACTCACCTGTGATGGGGAGAGACCTGGGGTGTGTCGCACACCTGTGATGGGGAGAGAGCTGGGGGCTGTCACTCACCTCTAATGGGGAGAGAGCTGGGCGCTGTCACACACATATGATGGGGAGAGAGATGGGGACTGTCAAACACCTGTGATAGGGAGAGAGCTGGGGCTCACACATACCTGTGATGCGTAGACAGCTAATGGTTGTCAAATACCTGTGATGGGGAGTGAGTTGGGGGTTCTCACGCTCCTGTGATGTGGAGACAGCTGGGGGCTACCAGATACCTGTGATGGGGAGAGAGCTGGGGGTTCTCACTCACCTGTAATGGGGAGAGAGATAGGGGCTGTCACTCAGCTGTGATGTGGAGAGAGCTGGGGGCTGTCACTCACCTGTGAAGGGTAGAGAGCTGGGCATTGTCACTCACCTGTGATATGGAGACACCTGTGGACGGTAACACACCTGTGATGAGGAGAGACCTTGGGGTTGTCACATACCTGTGAGGTGGAGAGAGCTGGTGGCTGTCACATACCTAAAATGGGGAGACTGCTGGGGGCTGACATATACCTGTGATGTGGAGACAGCTGGGGGCTGTCACATACCTGTGAAGGAGAGAGAGCTGGGGCCTGTCACGCACCTCTGATGCAGAGACAGCTGGTGGTTGTCACATACCAGTGATGGGGAGAAAGCTAGGGACTGTCACTCACCTGTGATGGGGAGAGAGCTGGGGCCTGTCACTCACCTGTGATGGGGAGAGAGATGGGGGCTGTCACTCACCTGTGATGGGGAGAGAGCTGGGGGCTGTCACCCACCTTTGAAGGGGAGAGAGCCGTGCGTTGTCACACACCTGTGATATGGAGACACCTGGGGACAGTCACACACCTGTGATGGGGAGAGAGCGTGGGGTTGTCACATACCTGTGATGTGGAGACATCTGGGGGCTGTCACATACATATAATTGGGAGACAGCTTGGGCCTCTCATATACCTGTGATAGGGAGAGCTGGGGTCTCTCACTCACCTGTGACGGGGAGATTGCTGGGGGCTGTCACACACCTCTGATGGGGAGAGAGATGGGGACTGTCAAACACCTGTGATGGGGAGAGACCTGGGGTTTGTCACCACCTGTGAAGGGGTGAGAGCTGGGGGCTGTCACGCGCCTGTGATATGGAGAGAGATGGTGACAGTCACACACCTCTGATGGGGAGAGAGCTTGGCGTTGTCACATACCTGTGATGTGGAGACAGCTGGGTTTATCATATACCTGTAATGGGGAGAGAGCTGGGGTCTCTCACATACCTGTGATGTTGAGACAGCTGGGGGCTGTCACATACTTGTGATGGGGGGAGAGTTGGGGGTTGTCACGAACCAGTGATGGGGAGAGACCTGGGGTCTGTCACACACCTTTAATGGGGAGAGAGCTAGGGGCTGTCACATACCTGTGATGCGGAGACAGCTGGGGGCTGTTACATACCTGTGATGTGGAGAAAGCTGGGAGCTGTCACATACCTGTGATGGGGAGAGAGCTGGGGGCTGTCACTCCCCTGTCTTGGGGAGAGACCTGGGGCCTGTCACACACCTGTGATGGGGAGAGAGCTGGGGCTGTTACTCACCTGTGATGGTGAGAGAGCTGGGGGCAGTCACACACCTGTGATGGGGAGATAGCTGGGGGCTGTCACTCACCTGTGATGGGGAGAGAGATAGAGGCAGTTACATACCTGTGATGGGGAGAGAGCTGGGTACTTTCACACACCTGTGATGGGGAGAGAGATGGGGACTGTCAAACACCTGTGATGGGGAGAGAGATGGGGACGGTCACACACCTGTGACGGGGAGAGAGATGGGGACTGTCAAACACCTATGATGGGGAGAGAGCTGGTTGTTGTCACATACCTGTGATGAGGAGACAGGTGGCGGCTGTAACATACCTGTGATGGGGAGAGAGCTGGGGGCTCTTACTCAGCTGTGATGGGAAGAAAGATGGGGCGGTCACATACCTGTGATGGGGGAGGGAATTCGGGGCTGTCAGGCAACTTTGATGAGGTAACAGCTGGGGGCTGTCAAATACCTCGGAAGGGGAGGGAGCTGGGGACTGTCACTCATCTGTGATGGGGAGAGAGTTGGGGGCTGTCACATACGTGTGATGAGGAGAGAGATGGGGACTGTCAAACATCTGTGAGGCGGGGATAGCTGGGGGCTGTCACATACATGTGATGGGGAGAGAGCTGTTGTCTTTTACTCACCTGTAATGGGAAGAGAGATGGGGGCTGTCAAATACCTGTGATAGGGAGAGAGTTGGGGGCTGTCGGGCAAATGTGATGCAGAGACAACTGGGGGCTCTCACATACCTGTGATGGGGAGAGTGCTGGGGGCTGTCACTCACCTGTCATGGGTAGAGAGCTGGTGGCTGTCACGCACCAGTGATGGGGAGAGACCTGGCGGCTGTCACACACCTGTGATGGGCAGAGTTATGGGGACAGTCAAACACCTGTGATGGAGAGAGACTTTGGGTCTGTCACATACCGGTAATGGGGAGACAGTTGGGGGCTGTCAGGCACCTGTGATGCGGAGACAGCTGGGGCTGTCACATACTTGTGATGCAGAAAACCTGGTGGCTGTTACATACCTGTGATGTGGACAAAGCTGGGGGCTGTCACATACCTGTGATGTGAAGACAGCTGGCGGCTATAATATACCTGTGATGGGGAGAGACCTGGCGGCTGTCACACACCTGTGATGGGGAGACAGATGGTGACTGTCACATACCTGTGATTCGGAGAGAGCTGGGGCTGTCACACATCGGTGATATGGAGAGAGCTGGGGACGGTCACACACCTGTTACGGGGAGAGAGATGGGGACTGTCAAACCCCTATGATGGGGAGAGAGCTGGGAACTGTCATATATCTGTGATGCGGAGAGAGCTGGTGGCTTTCACATACCTGTGATGTGGACACAGCTGGCAGCTGTAACATACCTGTGATGGTGAGAGAGTTGGGGGTTGTCAGGCAACTGTGATGCGGTGACAGCTGGGGGCTGTCAAATACCTCTGACGGGGAGAGAGCTGCAGGCTGTCACTCACCTGTGATGGGAAGAGAGTTGGGGGCTGTCACAAACCAGTGATGGGGAGAGAGATGGGGACGGTTACTCACCTGTGATGGGAAGAGAGATTTGGGCTCTCAGTCACCTGTGATGGGGAGAGAGCTGGGGGCTGTCACTCACCTGTGATTTCGAGAGAGCTGGGGTCTTTCACACACCTATGATGGGGAGAGAGCTGGGGGATGCCACATACCTCTAATGTGGAGACAGACGGGAGCTGTCAGATACATGTGATGGGTAGGGAGCTGGGGGCTGTCACTCACCTGTGATGGTGAGTGAGCTGGGGTCTATCACACACCTGTGAAGGGGAGAGAGATAAGGACTGTCAAACACCTTTGATGGGGAGAGAGCTGGGGTCACACATACTTGTGATGCGGAGACAAGTAGTGGCTCTAACATACCTGTGATGCGGAGACAGCTGGGGGCTGTCACATGCATGTGATGGGGAGAGAGTTGGGGGCTGTCAGGCACCTGTGATGTGGAGACACCTGGCGGCTGTCACATACCTGGGATGGGAAGACAAGTGGGGGCTTACATTCACCTGTGTTGGGGACAGAGCTGGGGGCTGTTACTCACCTGTAATGGGGAGAGAGTTGGGAGCTATCACAAACCTGTGATGGGGAAAGAGATGAGGACTGTCAAACACCTGTGATGGGGACAGAGCTGGGCTCTGTCACATACCTGTGATGCGGAGACAGCTGGTGTCTTTCACATAACTGTTATGTGGAGGCAGCTGGGGGCTGACACATACCTGTGATGGGGAGAAAGTTGGTGTCTGTCAGGCACCTGTGATGGGGAGACACCTGAGGGCTGTCACATACCTATGATGGGGAGAAAGCTGGGTGCTGTCACTCACCTATGATGGGGAGAGAGCTGGGGACTGTCGCACACCTGTAATTGGGAGAGAGCTATGGGCTGTCACTCACCTGTGATGGGGAGAGACCTGGGGTGTGTCGCACACCTGTGATGGGGAGAGAGCTGGGGGCTGTCACTCACCTCTAATGGGGAGAGAGCTGGGCGCTGTCACACACATATGATGGGGAGAGAGATGGGGACTGTCAAACACCTGTGATAGGGAGAGAGCTGGGGCTCACACATACCTGTGATGCGTAGACAGCTAATGGTTGTCAAATACCTGTGATGGGGAGTGAGTTGGGGGTTCTCACGCTCCTGTGATGTGGAGACAGCTGGGGGCTACCAGATACCTGTGATGGGGAGAGAGCTGGGGGTTCTCACTCACCTGTAATGGGGAGAGAGATAGGGGCTGTCACTCAGCTGTGATGTGGAGAGAGCTGGGGGCTGTCACTCACCTGTGAAGGGTAGAGAGCTGGGCATTGTCACTCACCTGTGATATGGAGACACCTGTGGACGGTAACACACCTGTGATGAGGAGAGAGCTTGGGGTTGTCACATACCTGTGAGGTGGAGAGAGCTGGTGGCTGTCACATACCTAAAATGGGGAGACTGCTGGGGGCTGACATATACCTGTGATGTGGAGACAGCTGGGGGCTGTCACATACCTGTGAAGGAGAGAGAGCTGGGGCCTGTCACGCACCTCTGATGCAGAGACAGCTGGTGGTTGTCACATACCAGTGATGGGGAGAAAGCTAGGGACTGTCACTCACCTGTGATGGGGAGAGAGCTGGGGCCTGTCACTCACCTGTGATGGGGAGAGAGATGGGGGCTGTCACTCACCTGTGATGGGGAGAGAGCTGGGGGCTGTCACCCACCTTTGAAGGGGAGAGAGCCGTGCGTTGTCACACACCTGTGATATGGAGACACCTGGGGACAGTCACACACCTGTGATGGGGAGAGAGCGTGGGGTTGTCACATACCTGTGATGTGGAGACATCTGGGGGCTGTCACATACATATAATTGGGAGACAGCTTGGGCCTCTCATATACCTGTGATAGGGAGAGCTGGGGTCTCTCACTCACCTGTGACGGGGAGATTGCTGGGGGCTGTCACACACCTCTGATGGGGAGAGAGATGGGGACTGTCAAACACCTGTGATGGGGAGAGACCTGGGGTTTGTCACCACCTGTGAAGGGGTGAGAGCTGGGGGCTGTCACGCGCCTGTGATATGGAGAGAGATGGTGACAGTCACACACCTCTGATGGGGAGAGAGCTTGGCGTTGTCACATACCTGTGATGTGGAGACAGCTGGGTTTATCATATACCTGTAATGGGGAGAGAGCTGGGGTCTCTCACATACCTGTGATGTTGAGACAGCTGGGGGCTGTCACATACTTGTGATGGGGGGAGAGTTGGGGGTTGTCACGAACCAGTGATGGGGAGAGACCTGGGGTCTGTCACACACCTTTGATGGGGAGAGAGCTAGGGGCTGTCACATACCTGTGATGCGGAGACAGCTGGGGGCTGTTACATACCTGTGATGTGGAGAAAGCTGGGAGCTGTCACATACCTGTGATGGGGAGAGAGCTGGGGGCTGTCACTCCCCTGTCTTGGGGAGAGACCTGGGGCCTGTCACACACCTGTGATGGGGAGAGAGCTGGGGCTGTTACTCACCTGTGATGGTGAGAGAGCTGGGGGCAGTCACACACCTGTGATGGGGAGATAGCTGGGGGCTGTCACTCACCTGTGATGGGGAGAGAGATAGAGGCAGTTTCATACCTGTGATGGGGAGAGAGCTGGGTACTTTCACACACCTGTGATGGGGAGAGAGATGGGGACTGTCAAACACCTGTGATGGGGAGAGAGATGGGGAAGGTCACACACCTGTGACGGGGAGAGAGATGGGGACTGTCAAACACCTATGATGGGGAGAGAGCTGGTTGTTGTCACATACCTGTGATGAGGAGACAGGTGGCGGCTGTAACATACCTGTGATGGGGAGAGAGCTGGGGGCTCTTACTCAGCTGTGATGGGAAGAAAGATGGGGCGGTCACATACCTGTGATGGGGAGGGAATTCGGGGCTGTCAGGCAACTTTGATGAGGTAACAGCTGGGGGCTGTCAAATACCTCGGAAGGGGAGGGAGCTGGGGACTGTCACTCATCTGTGATGGGGAGAGAGTTGGGGGCTGTCACATACGTGTGATGAGGAGAGAGATGGGGACTGTCAAACACCTGTGAGGCGGGGACAGCTGGGGGCTGTCACATACATGTGATGGGGAGAGAGCTGTGGTCTTTTACTCACCTGTAATGGGAAGAGAGATGGGGGCTGTCAAATACCTGTGATAGGGAGAGAGTTGGGGGCTGTCGGGCAAATGTGATGCAGAGACAACTGGGGGCTCTCACATACCTGTGATGGGGAGAGTGCTGGGGGCTGTCACTCACCTGTCATGGGTAGAGAGCTGGTGGCTGTCACGCACCAGTGATGGGGAGAGACCTGGCGGCTGTCACACACCTGTGATGGGCAGAGTTATGGGGACAGTCAAACACCTGTGATGGAGAGAGACTTTGGGTCTGTCACATACCGGTAATGGGGAGACAGTTGGGGGCTGTCAGGCACCTGTGATGCGGAGACAGCTGGGGCTGTCACATACTTGTGATGCAGAAAACCTGGTGGCTGTTACATACCTGTGATGTGGACAAAGCTGGGGGCTGTCACATACCTGTGATGTGAAGACAGCTGGCGGCTATAATATACCTGTGATGGGGAGAGACCTTGCGGCTGTCACACACCTGTGATGGGGAGACAGATGGTGACTGTCACATACCTGTGATTCGGAGAGAGCTGGGGCTGTCACACATCGGTGATATGGAGAGAGCTGGGGACGGTCACACACCTGTTACGGGGAGAGAGATGGGGACTGTCAAACCCCTATGATGGGGAGAGAGCTGGGAACTGTCATATATCTGTGATGCGGAGAGAGCTGGTGGCTTTCACATACCTGTGATGTGGACACAGCTGGCAGCTGTAACATACCTGTGATGGTGAGAGAGTTGGGGGTTGTCAGGCAACTGTGATGCGGTGACAGCTGGGGGCTGTCAAATACCTCTGACGGGGAGAGAGCTGCAGGCTGTCACTCACCTGTGATGGGAAGAGAGTTGGGGGCTGTCACAAACCAGTGATGGGGAGAGAGATGGGGACGGTTACTCACCTGTGATGGGAAGAGAGATTTGGGCTCTCAGTCACCTGTGATGGGGACAGAGCTGGGGGCTGTCACTCACCTGTGATTTCGAGAGAGCTGGGGTCTTTCACACACCTATGATGGGGAGAGAGCTGGGGGATGCCACATACCTCTAATGTGGAGACAGACGGGAGCTGTCAGATACATGTGATGGGTAGGGAGCTGGGGGCTGTCACTCACCTGTGATGGTGAGTGAGCTGGGGTCTATCACACACCTGTGAAGGGGAGAGAGATAAGGACTGTCAAACACCTTTGATGGGGAGAGAGCTGGGGTCACACATACTTGTGATGCGGAGACAAGTAGTGGCTCTAACATACCTGTGATGCGGAGACAGCTGGGGGCTGTCACATGCATGTGATGGGGAGAGAGTTGGGGGCTGTCAGGCACCTGTGATGTGGAGACACCTGGCGGCTGTCACATACCTGGGATGGGAAGACAAGTGGGGGCTTACATTCACCTGTGTTGGGGACAGAGCTGGGGGCTGTTACTCACCTGTAATGGGGAGAGAGTTGGGGGCTATCACAAACCTGTGATGGGGAAAGAGATGAGGACTGTCAAACACCTGTGATGGGGACAGAGCTGGGCTCTGTCACATACCTGTGATGCGGAGACAGCTGGTGTCTTTCACATAACTGTTATGTGGAGGCAGCTGGGGGCTGACACATACCTGTGATGGGGAGAAAGTTGGTGTCTGTCAGGCACCTGTGATGGGGAGACACCTGAGGGCTGTCACATACCTATGATGGGGAGAAAGCTGGGTGCTGTCACTCACCTATGATGGGGAGAGAGCTGGGGACTGTCGCACACCTGTAATTGGGAGAGAGCTATGGGCTGTCACTCACCTGTGATGGGGAGAGACCTGGGGTGTGTCGCACACCTGTGATGGGGAGAGAGCTGGGGGCTGTCACTCACCTCTAATGGGGAGAGAGCTGGGCGCTGTCACACACATATGATGGGGAGAGAGATGGGGACTGTCAAACACCTGTGATAGGGAGAGAGCTGGGGCTCACACATACCTGTGATGCGTAGACAGCTAATGGTTGTCAAATACCTGTGATGGGGAGTGAGTTGGGGGTTCTCACGCTCCTGTGATGTGGAGACAGCTGGGGGCTACCAGATACCTGTGATGGGGAGAGAGCTGGGGGTTCTCACTCACCTGTAATGGGGAGAGAGATAGGGGCTGTCACTCAGCTGTGATGTGGAGAGAGCTGGGGGCTGTCACTCACCTGTGAAGGGTAGAGAGCTGGGCATTGTCACTCACCTGTGATATGGAGACACCTGTGGACGGTAACACACCTGTGATGAGGAGAGAGCTTGGGGTTGTCACATACCTGTGAGGTGGAGAGAGCTGGTGGCTGTCACATACCTAAAATGGGGAGACTGCTGGGGGCTGACATATACCTGTGATGTGGAGACAGCTGGGGGCTGTCACATACCTGTGAAGGAGAGAGAGCTGGGGCCTGTCACGCACCTCTGATGCAGAGACAGCTGGTGGTTGTCACATACCAGTGATGGGGAGAAAGCTAGGGACTGTCACTCACCTGTGATGGGGAGAGAGCTGGGGCCTGTCACTCACCTGTGATGGGGAGAGAGATGGGGGCTGTCACTCCCCTGTGATGGGGAGAGAGCTGGGGGCTGTCACCCACCTTTGAAGGGGAGAGAGCCGTGCGTTGTCACACACCTGTGATATGGAGACACCTGGGGACAGTCACACACCTGTGATGGGGAGAGAGCGTGGGGTTGTCACATACCTGTGATGTGGAGACATCTGGGGGCTGTCACATACATATAATTGGGAGACAGCTTGGGCCTCTCATATACCTGTGATAGGGAGAGCTGGGGTCTCTCACTCACCTGTGACGGGGAGATTGCTGGGGGCTGTCACACACCTCTGATGGGGAGAGAGATGGGGACTGTCAAACACCTGTGATGGGGAGAGACCTGGGGTTTGTCACCACCTGTGAAGGGGTGAGAGCTGGGGGCTGTCACGCGCCTGTGATATGGAGAGAGATGGTGACAGTCACACACCTCTGATGGGGAGAGAGCTTGGCGTTGTCACATACCTGTGATGTGGAGACAGCTGGGTTTATCATATACCTGTAATGGGGAGAGAGCTGGGGTCTCTCACATACCTGTGATGTTGAGACAGCTGGGGGCTGTCACATACTTGTGATGGGGGGAGAGTTGGGGGTTGTCACGAACCAGTGATGGGGAGAGACCTGGGGTCTGTCACACACCTTTGATGGGGAGAGAGCTAGGGGCTGTCACATACCTGTGATGCGGAGACAGCTGGGGGCTGTTACATACCTGTGATGTGGAGAAAGCTGGGAGCTGTCACATACCTGTGATGGGGAGAGAGCTGGGGGCTGTCACTCCCCTGTCTTGGGGAGAGACCTGGGGCCTGTCACACACCTGTGATGGGGAGAGAGCTGGGGCTGTTACTCACCTGTGATGGTGAGAGAGCTGGGGGCAGTCACACACCTGTGATGGGGAGAGAGATGGGGGCTGTCACACACCTGTGATGGGGAGATAGCTGGGGGCTGTCACTCACCTGTGATGGGGAGAGAGATAGAGGCAGTTACATACCTGTGACGGGGAGAGAGCTGGGTACTTTCACACACCTGTGATGGGGAGAGAGATGGGGACTGTCAAACACCTGTGATGGGGAGAGAGATGGGGACGGTCACACACCTGTGACGGGGAGAGAGATGGGGACTGTCAAACACCTATGATGGGGAGAGAGCTGGTTGTTGTCACATACCTGTGATGAGGAGACAGGTGGCGGCTGTAACATACCTGTGATGGGGAGAGAGCTGGGGGCTCTTACTCAGCTGTGATGGGAAGAAAGATGGGGCGGTCACATACCTGTGATGGGGAGGGAATTGGGGGCTGTCAGGCAACTTTGATGAGGTAACAGCTGGGGGCTGTCAAATACCTCGGAAGGGGAGAGAGCTGGGGACTGTCACTCACCTGTGATGGGGAGAGAGTTGGGGGCTGTCACATACGTGTGATGAGGAGAGAGATGGGGACTGTCAAACACCTGTGAGGCGGGGACAGCTGGGGGCTGTCACATACATGTGATGGGGAGAGAGCTGGGGTCTTTTACTCACCTGTAATGGGAAGAGAGATGGGGGCTGTCAAATACCTGTGATAGGGAGAGAGTTGGGGGCTGTCGGGCAAATGTGATGCAGAGACAACTGGGGGCTCTCACATACCTGTGATGGGGAGAGTGCTGGGGGCTGTCACTCACCTGTCATGGGTAGAGAGCTGGTGGCTGTCACGCACCAGTGATGGGGAGAGACCTGGCGGCTGTCACACACCTGTGATGGGCAGAGTTATGGGGACAGTCAAACACCTGTGATGGAGAGAGACTTTGGGTCTGTCACATACCGGTAATGGAGAGAAAGTTGGGGGCTGTCAGGCACCTGTGATGCGGAGACAGCTGGGGCTGTCACATACTTGTGATGCAGAAAACCTGGTGGCTGTTACATACCTGTGATGTGGACAAAGCTGGGGGCTGTCACATACCTGTGATGTGAAGACAGCTGGCGGCTATAATATACCTGTGATGGGGAGAGACCTGGCGGCTGTCACACACCTGTGATGGGGAGACAGATGGTGACTGTCACATACCTGTGATTCGGAGAGAGCTGGGGCTGTCACACATCGGTGATATGGAGAGAGCTGGGGACGGTCAAACACCTGTTACGGGGAGAGAGATGGGGACTGTCAAACCCCTATGATGGGGAGAGAGCTGGGAACTGTCATATATCTGTGATGCGGAGAGAGCTGGTGGCTTTCACATACCTGTGATGTGGACACAGCTGGCAGCTGTAACATACCTGTGATGGTGAGAGAGTTGGGGGTTGTCAGGCAACTGTGATGCGGTGACAGCTGGGGGCTGTCAAATACCTCTGACGGGGAGAGAGCTGCAGGCTGTCACTCACCTGTGATGGGAAGAGAGTTGGGGGCTGTCACAAACCAGTGATGGGGAGAGAGATGGGGACGGTTACTCACCTGTGATGGGAAGAGAGATTTGGGCTCTCAGTCACCTGTGATGGGGAGAGAGCTGGGGGCTGTCACTCACCTGTGATTTCGAGAGAGCTGGGGTCTTTCACACACCTATGATGGGGAGAGAGCTGGGGGATGCCACATACCTCTAATGTGGAGACACATGGGGGCTGTCAGATACATGTGATGGGTAGGGAGCTGGGGGCTGTCACTCACCTGTGATGGTGAGTGAGCTGGGGTCTATCACACACCTGTGAAGGGGAGAGAGATGAGGACTGTCAAACACCTGTGATGGGGAGAGAGCTGGGGTCACACATACTTGTGATGCGGAGACAAGTAGTGGCTCTAACATACCTGTGATGCGGAGACAGCTGGGGGTTGTCACATGCATGTGATGGGGAGAGAGTTGGGGGCTGTCAGGCACCTGTGATGTGGAGACACCTGGCGGCTGTCACATACCTGGGATGGGAAGACAAGTGGGGGCTTACATTCACCTGTGTTGGGGACAGAGCTGGGGGCTGTTACTCACCTGTAATGGGGAGAGAGTTGGGGGCTATCACAAACCTGTGATGGGGAAAGAGATGAGGACTGTCAAACACCTGTGATGGGGACAGAGCTGGGCTCTGTCACATACCTGTGATGCGGAGACAGCTGGTGTCTTTCACATAACTGTTATGTGGAGGCAGCTGGGGGCTGACACATACCTGTGATGGGGAGAAAGTTGGTGTCTGTCAGGCACCTGTGATGGGGAGACACCTGAGGGCTGTCACATACCTATGATGGGGAGAAAGCTGGGTGCTGTCACTCACCTATGATGGGGAGAGAGCTGGGGACTGTCGCACACCTGTAATTGGGAGAGAGCTATGGGCTGTCACTCACCTGTGATGGGGAGAGACCTGGGGTGTGTCGCACACCTGTGATGGGGAGAGAGCTGGGGGCTGTCACTCACCTCTAATGGGGAGAGAGCTGGGCGCTGTCACACACATATGATGGGGAGAGAGATGGGGACTGTCAAACACCTGTGATAGGGAGAGAGCTGGGGCTCACACATACCTGTGATGCGTAGACAGCTAATGGTTGTCAAATACCTGTGATGGGGAGTGAGTTGGGGGTTCTCACGCTCCTGTGATGTGGAGACAGCTGGGGGCTACCAGATACCTGTGATGGGGAGAGAGCTGGGGGTTCTCACTCACCTGTAATGGGGAGAGAGATAGGGGCTGTCACTCAGCTGTGATGTGGAGAGAGCTGGGGGCTGTCACTCACCTGTGAAGGGTAGAGAGCTGGGCATTGTCACTCACCTGTGATATGGAGACACCTGTGGACGGTAACACACCTGTGATGAGGAGAGAGCTTGGGGTTGTCACATACCTGTGAGGTGGAGAGAGCTGGTGGCTGTCACATACCTAAAATGGGGAGACTGCTGGGGGCTGACATATACCTGTGATGTGGAGACAGCTGGGGGCTGTCACATACCTGTGAAGGAGAGAGAGCTGGGGCCTGTCACGCACCTCTGATGCAGAGACAGCTGGTGGTTGTCACATACCAGTGATGGGGAGAAAGCTAGGGACTCTCACTCACCTGTGATGGGGAGAGAGCTGGGGACTGTCACTCACCTGTGATGGGGAGAGAGATGGGGGCTGTCACTCCCCTGTGATGGGGAGAGAGCTGGGGGCTGTCACCCACCTTTGAAGGGGAGAGAGCCGTGCGTTGTCACACACCTGTGATATGGAGACACCTGGGGACAGTCACACACCTGTGATGGGGAGAGAGCGTGGGGTTGTCACATACCTGTGATGTGGAGACATCTGGGGGCTGTCACATACATATAATTGGGAGACAGCTTGGGCCTCTCATATACCTGTGATAGGGAGAGCTGGGGTCTCTCACTCACCTGTGACGGGGAGATTGCTGGGGGCTGTCACACACCTCTGATGGGGAGAGAGATGGGGACTGTCAAACACCTGTGATGGGGAGAGACCTGGGGTTTGTCACCACCTGTGAAGGGGTGAGAGCTGGGGGCTGTCACGCGCCTGTGATATGGAGAGAGATGGTGACAGTCACACACCTCTGATGGGGAGAGAGCTTGGCGTTGTCACATACCTGTGATGTGGAGACAGCTGGGTTTATCATATACCTGTAATGGGGAGAGAGCTGGGGTCTCTCACATACCTGTGATGTTGAGACAGCTGGGGGCTGTCACATACTTGTGATGGGGGGAGAGTTGGGGGCTGTCACGAACCAGTGATGGGGAGAGACCTGGGGTCTGTCACACACCTCTGATGGGGAGAGAGCTAGGGGCTGTCACATACCTGTGATGCGGAGACAGCTGGGGGCTGTTACATACCTGTGATGTGGAGAAAGCTGGGAGCTGTCACATACCTGTGATGGGGAGAGAGCTGGGGGCTGTCACTCCCCTGTCTTGGGGAGAGACCTGGGGCCTGTCACACACCTGTGATGGGGAGAGAGCTGGGGCTGTTACTCACCTGTGATGGTGAGAGAGCTGGGGGCAGTCACACACCTGTGATGGGGAGAGAGATGGGGGCTGTCACACACCTGTGATGGGGAGATAGCTGGGGGCTGTCACTCACCTGTGATGGGGAGAGAGATAGAGGCAGTTACATACCTGTGACGGGGAGAGAGCTGGGTACTTTCACACACCTGTGATGGGGAGAGAGATGGGGACTGTCAAACACCTGTGATGGGGAGAGAGATGGGGACGGTCACACACCTGTGACGGGGAGAGAGATGGGGACTGTCAAACACCTATGATGGGGAGAGAGCTGGTTGTTGTCACATACCTGTGATGAGGAGACAGGTGGCGGCTGTAACATACCTGTGATGGGGAGAGAGCTGGGGGCTCTTACTCAGCTGTGATGGGAAGAAAGATGGGGCGGTCACATACCTGTGATGGGGAGGGAAATGGGGGCTGTCAGGCAACTTTGATGAGGTAACAGCTGGGGGCTGTCAAATACCTCGGAAGGGGAGAGAGCTGGGGACTGTCACTCACCTGTGATGGGGAGAGAGTTGGGGGCTGTCACATACGTGTGATGAGGAGAGAGATGGGGACTGTCAAACACCTGTGAGGCGGGGACAGCTGGGGGCTGTCACATACATGTGATGGGGAGAGAGCTGGGGTCTTTTACTCACCTGTAATGGGAAGAGAGATGGGGGCTGTCAAATACCTGTGATAGGGAGAGAGTTGGGGGCTGTCGGGCAAATGTGATGCAGAGACAACTGGGGGCTCTCACATACCTGTGATGGGGAGAGTGCTGGGGGCTGTCACTCACCTGTCATGGGTAGAGAGCTGGTGGCTGTCACGCACCAGTGATGGGGAGAGACCTGGCGGCTGTCACACACCTGTGATGGGCAGAGTTATGGGGACAGTCAAACACCTGTGATGGAGAGAGACTTTGGGTCTGTCACATACCGGTAATGGAGAGAAAGTTGGGGGCTGTCAGGCACCTGTGATGCGGAGACAGCTGGGGCTGTCACATACTTGTGATGCAGAAAACCTGGTGGCTGTTACATACCTGTGATGTGGACAAAGCTGGGGGCTGTCACATACCTGTGATGTGAAGACAGCTGGCGGCTATAATATACCTGTGATGGGGAGAGACCTGGCGGCTGTCACACACCTGTGATGGGGAGACAGATGGTGACTGTCACATACCTGTGATTCGGAGAGAGCTGGGGCTGTCACACATCGGTGATATGGAGAGAGCTGGGGACGGTCACACACCTGTTACGGGGAGAGAGATGGGGACTGTCAAACCCCTATGATGGGGAGAGAGCTGGGAACTGTCATATATCTGTGATGCGGAGAGAGCTGGTGGCTTTCACATACCTGTGATGTGGACACAGCTGGCAGCTGTAACATACCTGTGATGGTGAGAGAGTTGGGGGTTGTCAGGCAACTGTGATGCGGTGACAGCTGGGGGCTGTCAAATACCTCTGACGGGGAGAGAGCTGCAGGCTGTCACTCACCTGTGATGGGAAGAGAGTTGGGGGCTGTCACAAACCAGTGATGGGGAGAGAGATGGGGACGGTTACTCACCTGTGATGGGAAGAGAGATTTGGGCTCTCAGTCACCTGTGATGGGGAGAGAGCTGGGGGCTGTCACTCACCTGTGATTTCGAGAGAGCTGGGGTCTTTCACACACCTATGATGGGGAGAGAGCTGGGGGATGCCACATACCTCTAATGTGGAGACACATGGGGGCTGTCAGATACATGTGATGGGTAGGGAGCTGGGGGCTGTCACTCACCTGTGATGGTGAGTGAGCTGGGGTCTATCACACACCTGTGAAGGGGAGAGAGATGAGGACTGTCAAACACCTGTGATGGGGAGAGAGCTGGGGTCACACATACTTGTGATGCGGAGACAAGTAGTGGCTCTAACATACCTGTGATGCGGAGACAGCTGGGGGTTGTCACATGCATGTGATGGGGAGAGAGTTGGGGGCTGTCAGGCACCTGTGATGTGGAGACACCTGGCGGCTGTCACATACCTGGGATGGGAAGACAAGTGGGGGCTTACATTCACCTGTGTTGGGGACAGAGCTGGGGGCTGTTACTCACCTGTAATGGGGAGAGAGTTGGGGGCTATCACAAACCTGTGATGGGGAAAGAGATGAGGACTGTCAAACACCTGTGATGGGGACAGAGCTGGGCTCTGTCACATACCTGTGATGCGGAGACAGCTGGTGTCTTTCACATAACTGTTATGTGGAGGCAGCTGGGGGCTGACACATACCTGTGATGGGGAGAAAGTTGGTGTCTGTCAGGCACCTGTGATGGGGAGACACCTGAGGGCTGTCACATACCTATGATGGGGAGAAAGCTGGGTGCTGTCACTCACCTATGATGGGGAGAGAGCTGGGGACTGTCGCACACCTGTAATTGGGAGAGAGCTATGGGCTGTCACTCACCTGTGATGGGGAGAGACCTGGGGTGTGTCGCACACCTGTGATGGGGAGAGAGCTGGGGGCTGTCACTCACCTCTAATGGGGAGAGAGCTGGGCGCTGTCACACACATATGATGGGGAGAGAGATGGGGACTGTCAAACACCTGTGATAGGGAGAGAGCTGGGGCTCACACATACCTGTGATGCGTAGACAGCTAATGGTTGTCAAATACCTGTGATGGGGAGTGAGTTGGGGGTTCTCACGCTCCTGTGATGTGGAGACAGCTGGGGGCTACCAGATACCTGTGATGGGGAGAGAGCTGGGGGTTCTCACTCACCTGTAATGGGGAGAGAGATAGGGGCTGTCACTCAGCTGTGATGTGGAGAGAGCTGGGGGCTGTCACTCACCTGTGAAGGGTAGAGAGCTGGGCATTGTCACTCACCTGTGATATGGAGACACCTGTGGACGGTAACACACCTGTGATGAGGAGAGAGCTTGGGGTTGTCACATACCTGTGAGGTGGAGAGAGCTGGTGGCTGTCACATACCTAAAATGGGGAGACTGCTGGGGGCTGACATATACCTGTGATGTGGAGACAGCTGGGGGCTGTCACATACCTGTGAAGGAGAGAGAGCTGGGGCCTGTCACGCACCTCTGATGCAGAGACAGCTGGTGGTTGTCACATACCAGTGATGGGGAGAAAGCTAGGGACTCTCACTCACCTGTGATGGGGAGAGAGCTGGGGACTGTCACTCACCTGTGATGGGGAGAGAGATGGGGGCTGTCACTCCCCTGTGATGGGGAGAGAGCTGGGGGCTGTCACCCACCTTTGAAGGGGAGAGAGCCGTGCGTTGTCACACACCTGTGATATGGAGACACCTGGGGACAGTCACACACCTGTGATGGGGAGAGAGCGTGGGGTTGTCACATACCTGTGATGTGGAGACATCTGGGGGCTGTCACATACATATAATTGGGAGACAGCTTGGGCCTCTCATATACCTGTGATAGGGAGAGCTGGGGTCTCTCACTCACCTGTGACGGGGAGATTGCTGGGGGCTGTCACACACCTCTGATGGGGAGAGAGATGGGGACTGTCAAACACCTGTGATGGGGAGAGACCTGGGGTTTGTCACCACCTGTGAAGGGGTGAGAGCTGGGGGCTGTCACGCGCCTGTGATATGGAGAGAGATGGTGACAGTCACACACCTCTGATGGGGAGAGAGCTTGGCGTTGTCACATACCTGTGATGTGGAGACAGCTGGGTTTATCATATACCTGTAATGGGGAGAGAGCTGGGGTCTCTCACATACCTGTGATGTTGAGACAGCTGGGGGCTGTCACATACTTGTGATGGGGGGAGAGTTGGGGGCTGTCACGAACCAGTGATGGGGAGAGACCTGGGGTCTGTCACACACCTTTGATGGGGAGAGAGCTAGGGGCTGTCACATACCTGTGATGCGGAGACAGCTGGGGGCTGTTACATACCTGTGATGTGGAGAAAGCTGGGAGCTGTCACATACCTGTGATGGGGAGAGAGCTGGGGGCTGTCACTCCCCTGTCTTGGGGAGAGACCTGGGGCCTGTCACACACCTGTGATGGGGAGAGAGCTGGGGCTGTTACTCACCTGTGATGGTGAGAGAGCTGGGGGCAGTCACACACCTGTGATGGGGAGAGAGATGGGGGCTGTCACACACCTGTGATGGGGAGATAGCTGGGGGCTGTCACTCACCTGTGATGGGGAGAGAGATAGAGGCAGTTACATACCTGTGACGGGGAGAGAGCTGGGTACTTTCACACACCTGTGATGGGGAGAGAGATGGGGACTGTCAAACACCTGTGATGGGGAGAGAGATGGGGACGGTCACACACCTGTGACGGGGAGAGAGATGGGGACTGTCAAACACCTATGATGGGGAGAGAGCTGGTTGTTGTCACATACCTGTGATGAGGAGACAGGTGGCGGCTGTAACATACCTGTGATGGGGAGAGAGCTGGGGGCTCTTACTCAGCTGTGATGGGAAGAAAGATGGGGCGGTCACATACCTGTGATGGGGAGGGAATTGGGGGCTGTCAGGCAACTTTGATGAGGTAACAGCTGGGGGCTGTCAAATACCTCGGAAGGGGAGAGAGCTGGGGACTGTCACTCACCTGTGATGGGGAGAGAGTTGGGGGCTGTCACATACGTGTGATGAGGAGAGAGATGGGGACTGTCAAACATCTGTGAGGCGGGGACAGCTGGGGGCTGTCACATACATGTGATGGGGAGAGAGCTGGGGTCTTTTACTCACCTGTAATGGGAAGAGAGATGGGGGCTGTCAAATACCTGTGATAGGGAGAGAGTTGGGGGCTGTCGGGCAAATGTGATGCAGAGACAACTGGGGGCTCTCACATACCTGTGATGGGGAGAGTGCTGGGGGCTGTCACTCACCTGTCATGGGTAGAGAGCTGGTGGCTGTCACGCACCAGTGATGGGGAGAGACCTGGCGGCTGTCACACACCTGTGATGGGCAGAGTTATGGGGACAGTCAAACACCTGTGATGGAGAGAGACTTTGGGTCTGTCACATACCGGTAATGGGGAGACAGTTGGGGGCTGTCAGGCACCTGTGATGCGGAGACAGCTGGGGCTGTCACATACTTGTGATGCAGAAAACCTGGTGGCTGTTACATACCTGTGATGTGGACAAAGCTGGGGGCTGTCACATACCTGTGATGTGAAGACAGCTGGCGGCTATAATATACCTGTGATGGGGAGAGACCTGGCGGCTGTCACACACCTGTGATGGGGAGACAGATGGTGACTGTCACATACCTGTGATTCGGAGAGAGCTGGGGCTGTCACACATCGGTGATATGGAGAGAGCTGGGGACGGTCACACACCTGTTACGGGGAGAGAGATGGGGACTGTCAAACCCCTATGATGGGGAGAGAGCTGGGAACTGTCATATATCTGTGATGCGGAGAGAGCTGGTGGCTTTCACATACCTGTGATGTGGACACAGCTGGCAGCTGTAACATACCTGTGATGGTGAGAGAGTTGGGGGTTGTCAGGCAACTGTGATGCGGTGACAGCTGGGGGCTGTCAAATACCTCTGACGGGGAGAGAGCTGCAGGCTGTCACTCACCTGTGATGGGAAGAGAGTTGGAGGCTGTCACAAACCAGTGATGGGGAGAGAGATGGGGACGGTTACTCACCTGTGATGGGAAGAGAGATTTGGGCTCTCAGTCACCTGTGATGGGGAGAGAGCTGGGGGCTGTCACTCACCTGTGATTTCGAGAGAGCTGGGGTCTTTCACACACCTATGATGGGGAGAGAGCTGGGGGATGCCACATACCTCTAATGTGGAGACAGATGGGGGCTGTCAGATACATGTGATGGGTAGGGAGCTGGGGGCTGTCACTCACCTGTGATGGTGAGTGAGCTGCGGTCTATCACACACCTGTGAAGGGGAGAGAGATGAGGACTGTCAAACACCTGTGATGGGGAGAGAGCTGGGGTCACACATACTTGTGATGCGGAGACAAGTAGTGGCTCTAACATACCTGTGATGCGGAGACAGCTGGGGGCTGTCACATGCATGTGATGGGGAGAGAGTTGGGGGCTGTCAGGCACCTGTGATGTGGAGACACCTGGCGGCTGTCACATACCTGGGATGGGAAGACAAGTGGGGGCTTACATTCACCTGTGTTGGGGACAGAGCTGGGGGCTGTTACTCACCTGTAATGGGGAGAGAGTTGGGGGCTATCACAAACCTGTGATGGGGAAAGAGATGAGGATTGTCAAACACCTGTGATGGGGACAGAGCTGGGCTCTGTCACATACCTGTGATGCGGAGACAGCTGGTGTCTTTCACATAACTGTTATGTGGAGGCAGCTGGGGGCTGACACATACCTGTGATGGGGAGAAAGTTGGTGTCTGTCAGGCACCTGTGATGGGGAGACACCTGAGGGCTGTCACATACCTATGATGGGGAGAAAGCTGGGTGCTGTCACTCACCTATGATGGGGAGAGAGCTGGGGACTGTCGCACACCTGTAATTGGGAGAGAGCTATGGGCTGTCACTCACCTGTGATGGGGAGAGACCTGGGGTGTGTCGCACACCTGTGATGGGGAGAGAGCTGGGGGCTGTCACTCACCTCTAATGGGGAGAGAGCTGGGCGCTGTCACACACATATGATGGGGAGAGAGATGGGGACTGTCAAACACCTGTGATAGGGAGAGAGCTGGGGCTCACACATACCTGTGATGCGTAGACAGCTAATGGTTGTCAAATACCTGTGATGGGGAGTGAGTTGGGGGTTCTCACGCTCCTGTGATGTGGAGACAGCTGGGGGCTACCAGATACCTGTGATGGGGAGAGAGCTGGGGGTTCTCACTCACCTGTAATGGGGAGAGAGATAGGGGCTGTCACTCAGCTGTGATGTGGAGAGAGCTGGGGGCTGTCACTCACCTGTGAAGGGTAGAGAGCTGGGCATTGTCACTCACCTGTGATATGGAGACACCTGTGGACGGTAACACACCTGTGATGAGGAGAGAGCTTGGGGTTGTCACATACCTGTGAGGTGGAGAGAGCTGGTGGCTGTCACATACCTAAAATGGGGAGACTGCTGGGGGCTTACATATACCTGTGATGTGGAGACAGCTGGGGGCTGTCACATACCTGTGAAGGAGAGAGAGCTGGGGCCTGTCACGCACCTCTGATGCAGAGACAGCTGGTGGTTGTCACATACCAGTGATGGGGAGAAAGCTAGGGACTGTCACTCACCTGTGATGGGGAGAGAGCTGGGGACTGTCACTCACCTGTGATGGGGAGAGAGATGGGGGCTGTCACTCACCTGTGATAGGGAGAGAGCTGGGGGCTGTCACCCACCTTTGAAGGGGAGAGAGCCGTGCGTTGTCACACACCTGTGATATGGAGACACCTGGGGACAGTCACACACCTGTGATGGGGAGAGAGCGTGGGGTTGTCACATACCTGTGATGTGGAGACATCTGGGGGCTGTCACATACATATAATTGGGAGACAGCTTGGGCCTCTCATATACCTGTGATAGGGAGAGCTGGGGTCTCTCACTCACCTGTGACGGGGAGATTGCTGGGGGCTGTCACACACCTCTGATGGGGAGAGAGATGGGGACTGTCAAACACCTGTAATGGGGAGAGACCTGGGGTTTGTCACCACCTGTGAAGGGGTGAGAGCTGGGGGCTGTCACGCGCCTGTGATATGGAGAGAGATGGTGACAGTCACACACCTCTGATGGGGAGAGAGCTTGGCGTTGTCACATACCTGTGATGTGGAGACAGCTGGGTTTATCATATACCTGTAATGGGGAGAGAGCTGGGGTCTCTCACATACCTGTGATGTTGAGACAGCTGGGGGCTGTCACATACTTGTGATGGGGGGAGAGTTGGGGGCTGTCACGAACCAGTGATGGGGAGAGACCTGGGGTCTGTCACACACCTTTGATGGGGAGAGAGCTAGGGGCTGTCACATACCTGTGATGGGGAGAGAGCTGGGGGCTGTCACTCCCCTGTCTTGGGGAGAGACCTGGGGCCTGTCACACACCTGTGATGGGGAGAGAGCTGGGGCTGTTACTCACCTGTGATGGTGAGAGAGCTGGGGGCAGTCACACACCTGTGATGGGGAGAGAGATGGGGGCTGTCACACACCTGTGATGGGGAGATAGCTGGGGGCTGTCACTCACCTGTGATGGGGAGAGAGATAGAGGCAGTTACATACCTGTGATGGGGAGAGAGCTGGGTACTTTCACACACCTGTGATGGGGAGAGAGATGGGGACTGTCAAACACCTGTGATGGGGAGAGAGATGGGGACGGTCACACACCTGTGACGGGGAGAGAGATGGGGACTGTCAAACACCTATGATGGGGAGAGAGCTGGTTGTTGTCACATACCTGTGATGAGGAGACAGGTGGCGGCTGTAACATACCTGTGATGGGGAGAGAGCTGGGGGCTCTTACTCAGCTGTGATGGGAAGAAAGATGGGGCGGTCACATACCTGTGATGGGGAGGGAATTGGGGGCTGTCAGGCAACTTTGATGAGGTAACAGCTGGGGGCTGTCAAATACCTCGGAAGGGGAGAGAGCTGGGGACTGTCACTCACCTGTGATGGGGAGAGAGTTGGGGGCTGTCACATACGTGTGATGAGGAGAGAGATGGGGACTGTCAAACACCTGTGAGGCGGGGACAGCTGGGGGCTGTCACATACATGTGATGGGGAGAGAGCTGGGGTCTTTTACTCACCTGTAATGGGAAGAGAGATGGGGGCTGTCAAATACCTGTGATAGGGAGAGAGTTGGGGGCTGTCGGGCAAATGTGATGCAGAGACAACTGGGGGCTCTCACATACCTGTGATGGGGAGAGTGCTGGGGGCTGTCACTCACCTGTCATGGGTAGAGAGCTGGTGGCTGTCACGCACCAGTGATGGGGAGAGACCTGGCGGCTGTCACACACCTGTGATGGGCAGAGTTATGGGGACAGTCAAACACCTGTGATGGAGAGAGACTTTGGGTCTGTCACATACCGGTAATGGGGAGAAAGTTGGGGGCTGTCAGGCACCTGTGATGCGGAGACAGCTGGGGCTGTCACATACTTGTGATGCAGAAAACCTGGTGGCTGTTACATACCTGTGATGTGGACAAAGCTGGGGGCTGTCACATACCTGTGATGTGAAGACAGCTGGCGGCTATAATATACCTGTGATGGGGAGAGACCTGGCGGCTGTCACACACCTGTGATGGGGAGACAGATGGTGACTGTCACATACCTGTGATTCGGAGAGAGCTGGGGCTGTCACACATCGGTGATATGGAGAGAGCTGGGGACGGTCACACACCTGTTACGGGGAGAGAGATGGGGACTGTCAAACCCCTATGATGGGGAGAGAGCTGGGAACTGTCATATATCTGTGATGCGGAGAGAGCTGGTGGCTTTCACATACCTGTGATGTGGACACAGCTGGCAGCTGTAACATACCTGTGATGGTGAGAGAGTTGGGGGTTGTCAGGCAACTGTGATGCGGTGACAGCTGGGGGCTGTCAAATACCTCTGACGGGGAGAGAGCTGCAGGCTGTCACTCACCTGTGATGGGAAGAGAGTTGGGGGTTGTCACAAACCAGTGATGGGGAGAGAGATGGGGACGGTTACTCACCTGTGATGGGAAGAGAGATTTGGGCTCTCAGTCACCTGTGATGGGGAGAGAGCTGGGGGCTGTCACCCCCCCGATGATTTCGAGAGAGCTGGGGTCTTTCACACACCTATGATGGGGAGAGAGCTGGGGGATGCCACATACCTCTAATGTGGAGACAGATGGGGGCTGTCAGATACATGTGATGGGTAGGGAGCTGGGGGCTGTCACTCACCTGTGATGGTGAGTGAGCTGGGGTCTATCACACACCTGTGAAGGGGAGAGAGATGAGGACTGTCAAACACCTTTGATGGGGAGAGAGCTGGGGTCACACATACTTGTGATGCGGAGACAAGTAGTGGCTCTAACATACCTGTGATGCGGAGACAGCTGGGGGCTGTCACATGCATGTGATGGGGAGAGAGTTGGGGGCTGTCAGGCACCTGTGATGTGGAGACACCTGGCGGCTGTCACATACCTGGGATGGGAAGACAAGTGGGGGCTTACATTCACCTGTGTTGGGGACAGAGCTGGGGGCTGTTACTCACCTGTAATGGGGAGAGAGTTGGGGGCTATCACAAACCTGTGATGGGGAAAGAGATGAGGACTGTCAAACACCTGTGATGGGGACAGAGCTGGGCTCTGTCACATACCTGTGATGCGGAGACAGCTGGTGTCTTTCACATAACTGTTATGTGGAGGCAGCTGGGGGCTGACACATACCTGTGATGGGGAGAAAGTTGGTGTCTGTCAGGCACCTGTGATGGGGAGACACCTGAGGGCTGTCACATACCTATGATGGGGAGAAAGCTGGGTGCTGTCACTCACCTATGATGGGGAGAGAGCTGGGGACTGTCGCACACCTGTAATTGGGAGAGAGCTATGGGCTGCCACTCACCTGTGATGGGGAGAGACCTGGGGTGTGTCGCACACCTGTGATGGGGAGAGAGCTGGGGGCTGTCACTCACCTCTAATGGGGAGAGAGCTGGGCGCTGTCACACACATATGATGGGGAGAGAGATGGGGACTGTCAAACACCTGTGATAGGGAGAGAGCTGGGGCTCACACATACCTGTGATGCGTAGACAGCTAATGGTTGTCAAATACCTGTGATGGGGAGTGAGTTGGGGGTTCTCACGCTCCTGTGATGTGGAGACAGCTGGGGGCTACCAGATACCTGTGATGGGGAGAGAGCTGGGGGTTCTCACTCACCTGTAATGGGGAGAGAGATAGGGGCTGTCACTCAGCTGTGATGTGGAGAGAGCTGGGGGCTGTCACTCACCTGTGAAGGGTAGAGAGCTGGGCATTGTCACTCACCTGTGATATGGAGACACCTGTGGACGGTAACACACCTGTGATGAGGAGAGAGCTTGGGGTTGTCACATACCTGTGAGGTGGAGAGAGCTGGTGGCTGTCACATACCTAAAATGGGGAGACTGCTGGGGGCTGACATATACCTGTGATGTGGAGACAGCTGGGGGCTGTCACATACCTGTGAAGGAGAGAGAGCTGGGGCCTGTCACGCACCTCTGATGCAGAGACAGCTGGTGGTTGTCACATACCAGTGATGGGGAGAAAGCTAGGGACTGTCACTCACCTGTGATGGGGAGAGAGCTGGGGACTGTCACTCACCTGTGATGGGGAGAGAGATGGGGGCTGTCACTCACCTGTGATGGGGAGAGAGCTGGGGGCTGTCACCCACCTTTGAAGGGGAGAGAGCCGTGCGTTGTCACACACCTGTGATATGGAGACACCTGGGGACAGTCACACACCTGTGATGGGGAGAGAGCGTGGGGTTGTCACATACCTGTGATGTGGAGACATCTGGGGGCTGTCACATACATATAATTGGGAGACAGCTT
This sequence comes from Balaenoptera physalus, assembly GCF_965194825.1. NCBI lineage: Eukaryota > Metazoa > Chordata > Mammalia > Artiodactyla > Balaenopteridae > Balaenoptera > Balaenoptera physalus. The sequence continues at coordinate 159,678 of NW_028125447.1, read as the reverse complement.
GGGCCTCTCATATACCTGTGATAGGGAGAGCTGGGGTCTCTCACTCACCTGTGACGGGGAGATTGCTGGGGGCTGTCACACACCTCTGATGGGGAGAGAGATGGGGACTGTCAAACACCTGTGATGGGGAGAGACCTGGGGTTTGTCAAACCTGTGAATGGGTGAGAGCTGGGGGCTGTCACGCGCCTGTGATATGGAGAGAGATGGTGACAGTCACACACCTCTGATGGGGAGAGAGCTTGGCGTTGTCACATACCTGTGATGTGGAGACAGCTGGGTTTATCATATACCTGTAATGGGGAGAGAGCTGGGGTCTCTCACATACCTGTGATGTTGAGACAGCCAGGGGCTGTCACATACTTGTGATGGGGGGAGAGTTGGGGGCTGTCACGAACCAGTGATGGGGAGAGACCTGGGGTCTGTCACACACCTTTGATGGGGAGAGAGCTAGGGGCTGTCACATACCTGTGATGCGGAGACAGCTGGGGGCTGTCACATACCTGTGATGGGGAGAGAGCTGGGGGCTGTCACTCCCCTGTCTTGGGGAGAGACCTGGGGCCTGTCACACACCTGTGATGGGGAGAGAGATGGGGGCTGTCACACACCTGTGATGGGGAGATAGCTGGGGGCTGTCACTCACCTGTGATGGGGAGAGAGATAGAGGCAGTTACATACCTGTGATGGGGAGAGAGCTGGGTACTATCACACACCTGTGATGGGGAGAGAGATGGGGACTGTCAAACACCTGTGATGGGGAGAGAAATGGGGACGGTCACACACCTGTGACGGGGAGAGAGATGGGGACTGTCAAACACCTATGATGGGGAGAGAGCTGGTTGTTGTCACATACCTGTGATGAGGAGACAGGTGGCGGCTGTAACATACCTGTGATGGGGAGAGAGCTGGGGGCTCTTACTCAGCTGTGATGGGAAGAAAGATGGGGCGGTCACATACCTGTGATGGGGAGGGAATTCGGGGCTGTCAGGCAACTTTGATGAGGTAACAGCTGGGGGCTGTCAAATACCTCGGAAGGGGAGGGAGCTGGGGACTGTCACTCACCTGTGATGGGGAGAGAGTTGGGGGCTGTCACATACGTGTGATGAGGAGAGAGATGGGGACTTTCAAACACCTGTGAGGCGGGGACAGCTGGGGGCTGTCACATACATGTGATGGGGAGAGAGCTGGGGTCTTTTACTCACCTGTAATGGGAAGAGAGATGGGGGCTGTCAAATACCTGTGATAGGGAGAGAGTTGGGGGCTGTCGGGCAAATGTGATGCAGAGACAACTGGGGGCTCTCACATACCTGTGATGGGGAGAGTGCTGGGGGCTGTCACTCACCTGTCATGGGTAGAGAGCTGGTGGCTGTCACGCACCAGTGATGGGGAGAGACCTGGCGGCTGTCACACACCTGTGATGGGCAGAGTTATGGGGACAGTCAAACACCTGTGATGGAGAGAGACTTTGGGTCTGTCACATACCGGTAATGGGGAGAAAGTTGGGGGCTGTCAGGCACCTGTGATGCGGAGACAGCTGGGGCTGTCACATACTTGTGATGCAGAAAACCTGGTGGCTGTTACATACCTGTGATGTGGACAAAGCTGGGGGCTGTCATATACCTGTGATGTGAAGACAGCTGGCGGCTATAATATACCTGTGATGGGGAGAGACCTGGCGGCTGTCACACACCTGTGATGGGGAGACAGATGGTGACTGTCACATACCTGTGATTCGGAGAGAGCTGGGGCTGTCACACATCGGTGATATGGAGAGAGCTGGGGACGGTCACACACCTGTTACGGGGAGAGAGATGGGGACTGTCAAACCCCTATGATGGGGAGAGAGCTGGGAACTGTCATATATCTGTGATGCGGAGAGAGCTGGTGGCTTTCACATACCTGTGATGTGGACACAGCTGGCAGCTGTAACATACCTGTGATGGTGAGAGAGTTGGGGGTTGTCAGGCAACTGTGATGCGGTGACAGCTGGGGGCTGTCAAATACCTCTGACGGGGAGAGAGCTGCAGGCTGTCACTCACCTGTGATGGGAAGAGAGTTGGGGGCTGTCACAAACCAGTGATGGGGAGAGAGATGGGGACGGTTACTCACCTGTGATGGGAAGAGAGATTTGGGCTCTCAGTCACCTGTGATGGGGAGAGAGCTGGGGGCTGTCACTCACCTGTGATTTCGAGAGAGCTGGGGTCTTTCACACACCTATGATGGGGAGAGAGCTGGGGGATGCCACATACCTCTAATGTGGAGACAGATGGGGGCTGTCAGATACATGTGATGGGTAGGGAGCTGGGGGCTGTCACTCACCTGTGATGGTGAGTGAGCTGCGGTCTATCACACACCTGTGAAGGGGAGAGAGATGAGGACTGTCAAACACCTGTGATGGGGAGAGAGCTGGGGTCACACATACTTGTGATGCGGAGACAAGTAGTGGCTCTAACATACCTGTGATGCGGAGACAGCTGGGGGCTGTCACATGCATGTGATGGGGAGAGAGTTGGGGGCTGTCAGGCACCTGTGATGTGGAGACACCTGGCGGCTGTCACATACCTGGGATGGGAAGACAAGTGGGGGCTTACATTCACCTGTGTTGGGGACAGAGCTGGGGGCTGTTACTCACCTGTAATGGGGAGAGAGTTGGGGGCTATCACAAACCTGTGATGGGGAAAGAGATGAGGATTGTCAAACACCTGTGATGGGGACAGAGCTGGGCTCTGTCACATACCTGTGATGCGGAGACAGCTGGTGTCTTTCACATAACTGTTATGTGGAGGCAGCTGGGGGCTGACACATACCTGTGATGGGGAGAAAGTTGGTGTCTGTCAGGCACCTGTGATGGGGAGACACCTGAGGGCTGTCACATACCTATGATGGGGAGAAAGCTGGGTGCTGTCACTCACCTATGATGGGGAGAGAGCTGGGGACTGTCGCACACCTGTAATTGGGAGAGAGCTATGGGCTGCCACTCACCTGTGATGGGGAGAGACCTGGGGTGTGTCGCACACCTGTGATGGGGAGAGAGCTGGGGGCTGTCACTCACCTCTAATGGGGAGAGAGCTGGGCGCTGTCACACACATATGATGGGGAGAGAGATGGGGACTGTCAAACACCTGTGATAGGGAGAGAGCTGGGGCTCACACATACCTGTGATGCGTAGACAGCTAATGGTTGTCAAATACCTGTGATGGGGAGTGAGTTGGGGGTTCTCACGCTCCTGTGATGTGGAGACAGCTGGGGGCTACCAGATACCTGTGATGGGGAGAGAGCTGGGGGTTCTCACTCACCTGTAATGGGGAGAGAGATAGGGGCTGTCACTCAGCTGTGATGTGGAGAGAGCTGGGGGCTGTCACTCACCTGTGAAGGGTAGAGAGCTGGGCATTGTCACTCACCTGTGATATGGAGACACCTGTGGACGGTAACACACCTGTGATGAGGAGAGAGCTTGGGGTTGTCACATACCTGTGAGGTGGAGAGAGCTGGTGGCTGTCACATACCTAAAATGGGGAGACTGCTGGGGGCTTACATATACCTGTGATGTGGAGACAGCTGGGGGCTGTCACATACCTGTGAAGGAGAGAGAGCTGGGGCCTGTCACGCACCTCTGATGCAGAGACAGCTGGTGGTTGTCACATACCAGTGATGGGGAGAAAGCTAGGGACTGTCACTCACCTGTGATGGGGAGAGAGCTGGGGACTGTCACTCACCTGTGATGGGGAGAGAGATGGGGGCTGTCACTCACCTGTGATAGGGAGAGAGCTGGGGGCTGTCACCCACCTTTGAAGGGGAGAGAGCCGTGCGTTGTCACACACCTGTGATATGGAGACACCTGGGGACAGTCACACACCTGTGATGGGGAGAGAGCGTGGGGTTGTCACATACCTGTGATGTGGAGACATCTGGGGGCTGTCACATACATATAATTGGGAGACAGCTTGGGCCTCTCATATACCTGTGATAGGGAGAGCTGGGGTCTCTCACTCACCTGTGACGGGGAGATTGCTGGGGGCTGTCACACACCTCTGATGGGGAGAGAGATGGGGACTGTCAAACACCTGTGATGGGGAGAGACCTGGGGTTTGTCACCACCTGTGAAGGGGTGAGAGCTGGGGGCTGTCACGCGCCTGTGATATGGAGAGAGATGGTGACAGTCACACACCTCTGATGGGGAGAGAGCTTGGCGTTGTCACATACCTGTGATGTGGAGACAGCTGGGTTTATCATATACCTGTAATGGGGAGAGAGCTGGGGTCTCTCACATACCTGTGATGTTGAGACAGCTGGGGGCTGTCACATACTTGTGATGGGGGGAGAGTTGGGGGCTGTCACGAACCAGTGATGGGGAGAGACCTGGGGTCTGTCACACACCTTTGATGGGGAGAGAGCTAGGGGCTGTCACATACCTGTGATGCGGAGACAGCTGGGGGCTGTCACATACCTGTGATGGGGAGAGAGCTGGGGGCTGTCACTCCCCTGTCTTGGGGAGAGACCTGGGGCCTGTCACACACCTGTGATGGGGAGAGAGCTGGGGCTGTTACTCACCTGTGATGGTGAGAGAGCTGGGGGCAGTCACACACCTGTGATGGGGAGAGAGATGGGGGCTGTCACACACCTGTGATGGGGAGATAGCTGGGGGCTGTCACTCACCTGTGATGGGGAGAGAGATAGAGGCAGTTACATACCTGTGATGGGGAGAGAGCTGGGTACTTTCACACACCTGTGATGGGGAGAGAGATGGGGACTGTCAAACACCTGTGATGGGGAGAGAGATGGGGACGGTCACACACCTGTGACGGGGAGAGAGATGGGGACTGTCAAACACCTATGATGGGGAGAGAGCTGGTTGTTGTCACATACCTGTGATGAGGAGACAGGTGGCGGCTGTAACATACCTGTGATGGGGAGAGAGCTGGGGGCTCTTACTCAGCTGTGATGGGAAGAAAGATGGGGCGGTCACATACCTGTGATGGGGAGGGAATTGGGGGCTGTCAGGCAACTTTGATGAGGTAACAGCTGGGGGCTGTCAAATACCTCGGAAGGGGAGAGAGCTGGGGACTGTCACTCACCTGTGATGGGGAGAGAGTTGGGGGCTGTCACATACGTGTGATGAGGAGAGAGATGGGGACTGTCAAACACCTGTGAGGCGGGGACAGCTGGGGGCTGTCACATACATGTGATGGGGAGAGAGCTGGGGTCTTTTACTCACCTGTAATGGGAAGAGAGATGGGGGCTGTCAAATACCTGTGATAGGGAGAGAGTTGGGGGCTGTCGGGCAAATGTGATGCAGAGACAACTGGGGGCTCTCACATACCTGTGATGGGGAGAGTGCTGGGGGCTGTCACTCACCTGTCATGGGTAGAGAGCTGGTGGCTGTCACGCACCAGTGATGGGGAGAGACCTGGCGGCTGTCACACACCTGTGATGGGCAGAGTTATGGGGACAGTCAAACACCTGTGATGGAGAGAGACTTTGGGTCTGTCACATACCGGTAATGGGGAGAAAGTTGGGGGCTGTCAGGCACCTGTGATGCGGAGACAGCTGGGGCTGTCACATACTTGTGATGCAGAAAACCTGGTGGCTGTTACATACCTGTGATGTGGACAAAGCTGGGGGCTGTCACATACCTGTGATGTGAAGACAGCTGGCGGCTATAATATACCTGTGATGGGGAGAGACCTGGCGGCTGTCACACACCTGTGATGGGGAGACAGATGGTGACTGTCACATACCTGTGATTCGGAGAGAGCTGGGGCTGTCACACATCGGTGATATGGAGAGAGCTGGGGACGGTCACACACCTGTTACGGGGAGAGAGATGGGGACTGTCAAACCCCTATGATGGGGAGAGAGCTGGGAACTGTCATATATCTGTGATGCGGAGAGAGCTGGTGGCTTTCACATACCTGTGATGTGGACACAGCTGGCAGCTGTAACATACCTGTGATGGTGAGAGAGTTGGGGGTTGTCAGGCAACTGTGATGCGGTGACAGCTGGGGGCTGTCAAATACCTCTGACGGGGAGAGAGCTGCAGGCTGTCACTCACCTGTGATGGGAAGAGAGTTGGGGGTTGTCACAAACCAGTGATGGGGAGAGAGATGGGGACGGTTACTCACCTGTGATGGGAAGAGAGATTTGGGCTCTCAGTCACCTGTGATGGGGAGAGAGCTGGGGGCTGTCACCCCCCCGATGATTTCGAGAGAGCTGGGGTCTTTCACACACCTATGATGGGGAGAGAGCTGGGGGATGCCACATACCTCTAATGTGGAGACAGATGGGGGCTGTCAGATACATGTGATGGGTAGGGAGCTGGGGGCTGTCACTCACCTGTGATGGTGAGTGAGCTGGGGTCTATCACACACCTGTGAAGGGGAGAGAGATGAGGACTGTCAAACACCTTTGATGGGGAGAGAGCTGGGGTCACACATACTTGTGATGCGGAGACAAGTAGTGGCTCTAACATACCTGTGATGCGGAGACAGCTGGGGGCTGTCACATGCATGTGATGGGGAGAGAGTTGGGGGCTGTCAGGCACCTGTGATGTGGAGACACCTGGCGGCTGTCACATACCTGGGATGGGAAGACAAGTGGGGGCTTACATTCACCTGTGTTGGGGACAGAGCTGGGGGCTGTTACTCACCTGTAATGGGGAGAGAGTTGGGGGCTATCACAAACCTGTGATGGGGAAAGAGATGAGGACTGTCAAACACCTGTGATGGGGACAGAGCTGGGCTCTGTCACATACCTGTGATGCGGAGACAGCTGGTGTCTTTCACATAACTGTTATGTGGAGGCAGCTGGGGGCTGACACATACCTGTGATGGGGAGAAAGTTGGTGTCTGTCAGGCACCTGTGATGGGGAGACACCTGAGGGCTGTCACATACCTATGATGGGGAGAAAGCTGGGTGCTGTCACTCACCTATGATGGGGAGAGAGCTGGGGACTGTCGCACACCTGTAATTGGGAGAGAGCTATGGGCTGCCACTCACCTGTGATGGGGAGAGACCTGGGGTGTGTCGCACACCTGTGATGGGGAGAGAGCTGGGGGCTGTCACTCACCTCTAATGGGGAGAGAGCTGGGCGCTGTCACACACATATGATGGGGAGAGAGATGGGGACTGTCAAACACCTGTGATAGGGAGAGAGCTGGGGCTCACACATACCTGTGATGCGTAGACAGCTAATGGTTGTCAAATACCTGTGATGGGGAGTGAGTTGGGGGTTCTCACGCTCCTGTGATGTGGAGACAGCTGGGGGCTACCAGATACCTGTGATGGGGAGAGAGCTGGGGGTTCTCACTCACCTGTAATGGGGAGAGAGATAGGGGCTGTCACTCAGCTGTGATGTGGAGAGAGCTGGGGGCTGTCACTCACCTGTGAAGGGTAGAGAGCTGGGCATTGTCACTCACCTGTGATATGGAGACACCTGTGGACGGTAACACACCTGTGATGAGGAGAGAGCTTGGGGTTGTCACATACCTGTGAGGTGGAGAGAGCTGGTGGCTGTCACATACCTAAAATGGGGAGACTGCTGGGGGCTGACATATACCTGTGATGTGGAGACAGCTGGGGGCTGTCACATACCTGTGAAGGAGAGAGAGCTGGGGCCTGTCACGCACCTCTGATGCAGAGACAGCTGGTGGTTGTCACATACCAGTGATGGGGAGAAAGCTAGGGACTCTCACTCACCTGTGATGGGGAGAGAGCTGGGGACTGTCACTCACCTGTGATGGGGAGAGAGATGGGGGCTGTCACTCACCTGTGATGGGGAGAGAGCTGGGGGCTGTCACCCACCTTTGAAGGGGAGAGAGCCGTGCGTTGTCACACACCTGTGATATGGAGACACCTGGGGACAGTCACACACCTGTGATGGGGAGAGAGCGTGGGGTTGTCACATACCTGTGATGTGGAGACATCTGGGGGCTGTCACATACATATAATTGGGAGACAGCTTGGGCCTCTCATATACCTGTGATAGGGAGAGCTGGGGTCTCTCACTCACCTGTGATGGGGAGATTGCTGGGGGCTGTCACACACCTCTGATGGGGAGAGAGATGGGGACTGTCAAACACCTGTGATGGGGAGAGACCTGGGGTTTGTCACCACCTGTGAAGGGGTGAGAGCTGGGGGCTGTCACGCGCCTGTGATATGGAGAGAGATGGTGACAGTCACACACCTCTGATGGGGAGAGAGCTTGGCGTTGTCACATACCTGTGATGTGGAGACAGCTGGGTTTATCATATACCTGTAATGGGGAGAGAGCTGGGGTCTCTCACATACCTGTGATGTTGAGACAGCTGGGGGCTGTCACATACTTGTGATGGGGGGAGAGTTGGGGGCTGTCACGAACCAGTGATGGGGAGAGACCTGGGGTCTGTCACACACCTTTGATGGGGAGAGAGCTAGGGGCTGTCACATACCTGTGATGCGGAGACAGCTGGGGGCTGTCACATACCTGTGATGGGGAGAGAGCTGGGGGCTGTCACTCCCCTGTCTTGGGGAGAGACCTGGGGCCTGTCACACACCTGTGATGGGGAGAGAGCTGGGGCTGTTACTCACCTGTGATGGTGAGAGAGCTGGGGGCAGTCACACACCTGTGATGGGGAGAGAGATGGGGGCTGTCACACACCTGTGATGGGGAGATAGCTGGGGGCTGTCACTCACCTGTGATGGGGAGAGAGATAGAGGCAGTTACATACCTGTGATGGGGAGAGAGCTGGGTACTTTCACACACCTGTGATGGGGAGAGAGATGGGGACTGTCAAACACCTGTGATGGGGAGAGAAATGGGGACGGTCACACACCTGTGACGGGGAGAGAGATGGGGACTGTCAAACACCTATGATGGGGAGAGAGCTGGTTGTTGTCACATACCTGTGATGAGGAGACAGGTGGCGGCTGTAACATACCTGTGATGGGGAGAGAGCTGGGGGCTCTTACTCAGCTGTGATGGGAAGAAAGATGGGGCGGTCACATACCTGTGATGGGGAGGGAATTGGGGGCTGTCAGGCAACTTTGATGAGGTAACAGCTGGGGGCTGTCAAATACCTCGGAAGGGGAGAGAGCTGGGGACTGTCACTCACCTGTGATGGGGAGAGAGTTGGGGGCTGTCACATACGTGTGATGAAGAGAGAGATGGGGACTGTCAAACACCTGTGAGGCGGGGACAGCTGGGGGCTGTCACATACATGTGATGGGGAGAGAGCTGGGGTCTTTTACTCACCTGTAATGGGAAGAGAGATGGGGGCTGTCAAATACCTGTGATAGGGAGAGAGTTGGGGGCTGTCGGGCAAATGTGATGCAGAGACAACTGGGGGCTCTCACATACCTGTGATGGGGAGAGTGCTGGGGGCTGTCACTCACCTGTCATGGGTAGAGAGCTGGTGGCTGTCACGCACCAGTGATGGGGAGAGACCTGGCGGCTGTCACACACCTGTGATGGGCAGAGTTATGGGGACAGTCAAACACCTGTGATGGAGAGAGACTTTGGGTCTGTCACATACCGGTAATGGGGAGAAAGTTGGGGGCTGTCAGGCACCTGTGATGCGGAGACAGCTGGGGCTGTCACATACTTGTGATGCAGAAAACCTGGTGTCTGTTACATACCTGTGATGTGGACAAAGCTGGGTGCTGTCACATACCTGTGATGTGAAGACAGCTGGCGGCTATAATATACCTGTGATGGGGAGAGACCTGGCGGCTGTCACACACCTGTGATGGGGAGACAGATGGTGACTGTCACATACCTGTGATTCGGAGAGAGCTGGGGCTGTCACACATCGGTGATATGGAGAGAGCTGGGGACGGTCACACACCTGTTACGGGTAGAGAGATGGGGACTGTCAAACCCCTATGATGGGGAGAGAGCTGGGAACTGTCATATATCTGTGATGCGGAGAGAGCTGGTGGCTTTCACATACCTGTGATGTGGACACAGCTGGCAGCTGTAACATACCTGTGATGGTGAGAGAGTTGGGGGTTGTCAGGCAACTGTGATGCGGTGACAGCTGGGGGCTGTCAAATACCTCTGACGGGGAGAGAGCTGCAGGCTGTCACTCACCTGTGATGGGAAGAGAGTTGGGGGCTGTCACAAACCAGTGATGGGGAGAGAGATGGGGACGGTTACTCACCTGTGATGGGAAGAGAGATTTGGGCTCTCAGTCACCTGTGATGGGGAGAGAGCTGGGGGCTGTCACTCACCTGTGATTTCGAGAGAGCTGGGGTCTTTCACACACCTATGATGGGGAGAGAGCTGGGGGATGCCACATACCTCTAATGTGGAGACAGATGGGGGCTGTCAGATACATGTGATGGGTAGGGAGCTGGGGGCTGTCACTCACCTGTGATGGTGAGTGAGCTGGGGTCTATCACACACCTGTGAAGGGGAGAGAGATGAGGACTGTCAAACACCTTTGATGGGGAGAGAGCTGGGGTCACACATACTTGTGATGCGGAGACAAGTAGTGGCTCTAACATACCTGTGATGCGGAGACAGCTGGGGGCTGTCACATGCATGTGATGGGGAGAGAGTTGGGGGCTGTCAGGCACCTGTGATGTGGAGACACCTGGCGGCTGTCACATACCTGGGATGGGAAGACAAGTGGGGGCTTACATTCACCTGTGTTGGGGACAGAGCTGGGGGCTGTTACTCACCTGTAATGGGGAGAGAGTTGGGGGCTATCACAAACCTGTGATGGGGAAAGAGATGAGGACTGTCAAACACCTGTGATGGGGACAGAGCTGGGCTCTGTCACATACCTGTGATGCGGAGACAGCTGGTGTCTTTCACATAACTGTTATGTGGAGGCAGCTGGGGGCTGACACATACCTGTGATGGGGAGAAAGTTGGTGTCTGTCAGGCACCTGTGATGGGGAGACACCTGAGGGCTGTCACATACCTATGATGGGGAGAAAGCTGGGTGCTGTCACTCACCTATGATGGGGAGAGAGCTGGGGACTGTCGCACACCTGTAATTGGGAGAGAGCTATGGGCTGTCACTCACCTGTGATGGGGAGAGACCTGGGGTGTGTCGCACACCTGTGATGGGGAGAGAGCTGGGGGCTGTCACTCACCTCTAATGGGGAGAGAGCTGGGCGCTGTCACACACATATGATGGGGAGAGAGATGGGGACTGTCAAACACCTGTGATAGGGAGAGAGCTGGGGCTCACACATACCTGTGATGCGTAGACAGCTAATGGTTGTCAAATACCTGTGATGGGGAGTGAGTTGGGGGTTCTCACGCTCCTGTGATGTGGAGACAGCTGGGGGCTACCAGATACCTGTGATGGGGAGAGAGCTGGGGGTTCTCACTCACCTGTAATGGGGAGAGAGATAGGGGCTGTCACTCAGCTGTGATGTGGAGAGAGCTGGGGGCTGTCACTCACCTGTGAAGGGTAGAGAGCTGGGCATTGTCACTCACCTGTGATATGGAGACACCTGTGGACGGTAACACACCTGTGATGAGGAGAGAGCTTGGGGTTGTCACATACCTGTGAGGTGGAGAGAGCTGGTGGCTGTCACATACCTAAAATGGGGAGACTGCTGGGGGCTGACATATACCTGTGATGTGGAGACAGCTGGGGGCTGTCACATACCTGTGAAGGAGAGAGAGCTGGGGCCTGTCACGCACCTCTGATGCAGAGACAGCTGGTGGTTGTCACATACCAGTGATGGGGAGAAAGCTAGGGACTCTCACTCACCTGTGATGGGGAGAGAGCTGGGGGCTGTCACTCACCTGTGATGGGGAGAGAGCTGGGGGCTGTCACCCACCTTTGAAGGGGAGAGAGCCGTGCGTTGTCACACACCTGTGATATGGAGACACCTGGGGACAGTCACACACCTGTGATGGGGAGAGAGCGTGGGGTTGTCACATACCTGTGATGTGGAGACATCTGGGGGCTGTCACATACATATAATTGGGAGACAGCTTGGGCCTCTCATATACCTGTGATAGGGAGAGCTGGGGTCTCTCACTCACCTGTGATGGGGAGATTGCTGGGGGCTGTCACACACCTCTGATGGGGAGAGAGATGGGGACTGTCAAACACCTGTGATGGGGAGAGACCTGGGGTTTGTCACCACCTGTGAAGGGGTGAGAGCTGGGGGCTGTCACGCGCCTGTGATATGGAGAGAGATGGTGACAGTCACACACCTCTGATGGGGAGAGAGCTTGGCGTTGTCACATACCTGTGATGTGGAGACAGCTGGGTTTATCATATACCTGTAATGGGGAGAGAGCTGGGGTCTCTCACATACCTGTGATGTTGAGACAGCTGGGGGCTGTCACATACTTGTGATGGGGGGAGAGTTGGGGGCTGTCACGAACCAGTGATGGGGAGAGATCTGGGGTCTGTCACACACCTTTGATGGGGAGAGAGCTAGGGGCTGTCACATACCTGTGATGCGGAGACAGCTGGGGGCTGTTACATACCTGTGATGTGGAGAAAGCTGGGAGCTGTCACATACCTGTGATGGGGAGAGAGCTTGGGGCTGTCACTCCCCTGTCTTGGGGAGAGACCTGGGGCCTGTCACACACCTGTGATGGGGAGAGAGCTGGGGCTGTTACTCACCTGTGATGGTGAGAGAGCTGGGGGCAGTCACACACCTGTGATGGGGAGAGAGATGGGGGCTGTCACACACCTGTGATGGGGAGATAGCTGGGGGCTGTCACTCACCTGTGATGGGGAGAGAGATAGAGGCAGTTACATACCTGTGATGGGGAGAGAGCTGGGTACTTTCACACACCTGTGATGGGGAGAGAGATGGGGACTGTCAAACACCTGTGATGGGGAGAGAGATGGGGACGGTCACACACCTGTGACGGGGAGAGAGATGGGGACTGTCAAACACCTATGATGGCGAGAGAGCTGGTTGTTGTCACATACCTGTGATGAGGAGACAGGTGGCGGCTGTAACATACCTGTGATGGGGAGGGAGCTGGGGGCTCTTACTCAGCTGTGATGGGAAGAAAGATGGGGCGGTCACATACCTGTGATGGGGAGGGAATTGGGGGCTGTCAGGCAACTTTGATGAGGTAACAGCTGGGGGCTGTCAAATACCTCGGAAGGGGAGAGAGCTGGGGACTGTCACTCACCTGTGATGGGGAGAGAGTTGGGGGCTGTCACATACGTGTGATGAGGAGAGAGATGGGGACTGTCAAACACCTGTGAGGCGGGGACAGCTGGGGGCTGTCACATACATGTGATGGGGAGAGAGCTGGGGTCTTTTACTCACCTGTAATGGGAAGAGAGATGGGGGCTGTCAAATACCTGTGATAGGGAGAGAGTTGGGGGCTGTCGGGCAAATGTGATGCAGAGACAACTGGGGGCTCTCACATACCTGTGATGGGGAGAGTGCTGGGGGCTGTCACTCACCTGTCATGGGTAGAGAGCTGGTGGCTGTCACGCACCAGTGATGGGGAGAGACCTGGCGGCTGTCACACACCTGTGATGGGCAGAGTTATGGGGACAGTCAAACACCTGTGATGGAGAGAGACTTTGGGTCTGTCACATACCGGTAATGGGGAGAAAGTTGGGGGCTGTCAGGCACCTGTGATGCGGAGACAGCTGGGGCTGTCACATACTTGTGATGCAGAAAACCTGGTGTCTGTTACATACCTGTGATGTGGACAAAGCTGGGTGCTGTCACATACCTGTGATGTGAAGACAGCTGGCGGCTATAATATACCTGTGATGGGGAGAGACCTGGCGGCTGTCACACACCTGTGATGGGGAGACAGATGGTGACTGTCACATACCTGTGATTCGGAGAGAGCTGGGGCTGTCACACATCGGTGATATGGAGAGAGCTGGGGACGGTCACACACCTGTTACGGGTAGAGAGATGGGGACTGTCAAACCCCTATGATGGGGAGAGAGCTGGGAACTGTCATATATCTGTGATGCGGAGAGAGCTGGTGGCTTTCACATACCTGTGATGTGGACACAGCTGGCAGCTGTAATATACCTGTGATGGTGAGAGAGTTGGGGGTTGTCAGGCAACTGTGATGCGGTGACAGCTGGGGGCTGTCAAATACCTCTGACGGGGAGAGAGCTGCAGGCTGTCACTCACCTGTGATGGGAAGAGAGTTGGGGGCTGTCACAAACCAGTGATGGGGAGAGAGATGGGGACGGTTACTCACCTGTGATGGGAAGAGAGATTTGGGCTCTCAGTCACCTGTGATGGGGAGAGAGCTGGGGGCTGTCACTCACCTGTGATTTCGAGAGAGCTGGGGTCTTTCACACACCTATGATGGGGAGAGAGCTGGGGGATGCCACATACCTCTAATGTGGAGACAGATGGGGGCTGTCAGATACATGTGATGGGTAGGGAGCTGGGGGCTGTCACTCACCTGTGATGGTGAGTGAGCTGGGGTCTATCACACACCTGTGAAGGGGAGAGAGATGAGGACTGTCAAACACCTTTGATGGGGAGAGAGCTGGGGTCACACATACTTGTGATGCGGAGACAAGTAGTGGCTCTAACATACCTGTGATGCGGAGACAGCTGGGGGCTGTCACATGCATGTGATGGGGAGAGAGTTGGGGGCTGTCAGGCACCTGTGATGTGGAGACACCTGGCGGCTGTCACATACCTGGGATGGGAAGACAAGTGGGGGCTTACATTCACCTGTGTTGGGGACAGAGCTGGGGGCTGTTACTCACCTGTAATGGGGAGAGAGTTGGGGGCTATCACAAACCTGTGATGGGGAAAGAGATGAGGACTGTCAAACACCTGTGATGGGACAGAGCTGGGCTCTGTCACATACCTGTGATGTGGAGACAGCTGGTGTCTTTCACATAACTGTTATGTGGAGGCAGCTGGGGGCTGACACATACCTGTGATGGGGAGAAAGTTGGTGTCTGTCAGGCACCTGTGATGGGGAGACACCTGAGGGCTGTCACATACCTATGATGGGGAGAAAGCTGGGTGCTGTCACTCACCTATGATGGGGAGAGAGCTGGGGACTGTCGCACACCTGTAATTGGGAGAGAGCTATGGGCTGTCACTCACCTGTGATGGGGAGAGACCTGGGGTGTGTCGCACACCTGTGATGGGGAGAGAGCTGGGGGCTGTCACTCACCTCTAATGGGGAGAGAGCTGGGCGTTGTCACACACATATGATGGGGAGAGAGATGGGGACTGTCAAACACCTGTGATAGGGAGAGAGCTGGGGCTCACACATACCTGTGATGCGTAGACAGCTAATGGTTGTCAAATACCTGTGATGGGGAGTGAGTTGGGGGTTCTCACGCTCCTGTGATGTGGAGACAGCTGGGGGCTACCAGATACCTGTGATGGGGAGAGAGCTGGGGGTTCTCACTCACCTGTAATGGGGAGAGAGATAGGGGCTGTCACTCAGCTGTGATGTGGAGAGAGCTGGGGGCTGTCACTCACCTGTGAAGGGTAGAGAGCTGGGCATTGTCACTCACCTGTGATATGGAGACACCTGTGGACGGTAACACACCTGTGATGAGGAGAGAGCTTGGGGTTGTCACATACCTGTGAGGTGGAGAGAGCTGGTGGCTGTCACATACCTAAAATGGGGAGACTGCTGGGGGCTGACATATACCTGTGATGTGGAGACAGCTGGGGGCTGTCACATACCTGTGAAGGAGAGAGAGCTGGGGCCTGTCACGCACCTCTGATGCAGAGACAGCTGGTGGTTGTCACATACCAGTGATGGGGAGAAAGCTAGGGACTCTCACTCACCTGTGATGGGGAGAGAGCTGGGGACTGTCACTCACCTGTGATGGGGAGAGAGATGGGGGCTGTCACTCACCTGTGATGGGGAGAGAGCTGGGGGCTGTCACCCACCTTTGAAGGGGAGAGAGCCGTGCGTTGTCACACACCTGTGATATGGAGACACCTGGGGACAGTCACACACCTGTGATGGGGAGAGAGCGTGGGGTTGTCACATACCTGTGATGTGGAGACATCTGGGGGCTGTCACATACATATAATTGGGAGACAGCTTGGGCCTCTCATATACCTGTGATAGGGAGAGCTGGGGTCTCTCACTCACCTGTGACGGGGAGATTGCTGGGGGCTGTCACACACCTCTGATGGGGAGAGAGATGGGGACTGTCAAACACCTGTAATGGGGAGAGACCTGGGGTTTGTCACCACCTGTGAAGGGGTGAGAGCTGGGGGCTGTCACGCGCCTGTGATATGGAGAGAGATGGTGACAGTCACACACCTCTGATGGGGAGAGAGCTTGGCGTTGTCACATACCTGTGATGTGGAGACAGCTGGGTTTATCATATACCTGTAATGGGGAGAGAGCTGGGGTCTCTCACATACCTGTGATGTTGAGACAGCTGGGGACTGTCACATACTTGTGATGGGGGGAGAGTTGGGGGCTGTCACGAACCAGTGATGGGGAGAGACCTGGGGTCTTTCACACACCTTTGATGGGGAGAGAGCTAGGGGCTGTCACATACCTGTGATGCGGAGACAGCTGTGGGCTGTCACATACCTGTGATGGGGAGAGAGCTGGGGGCTGTCACTCCCCTGTCTTGGGGAGAGACCTGGGGCCTGTCACACACCTGTGATGGGGAGAGAGCTGGGGCTGTTACTCACCTGTGATGGTGAGAGAGCTGGGGGCAGTCACACACCTGTGATGGGGAGAGAGATGGGGGCTGTCACACACCTGTGATGGGGAGATAGCTGGGGGCTGTCACTCACCTGTGATGGGGAGAGAGATAGAGGCAGTTACATACCTGTGATGGGGAGAGAGCTGGGTACTTTCACACACCTGTGATGGGGAGAGAGATGGGGACTGTCAAACACCTGTGATGGGGAGAGAGATGGGGACGGTCACACACCTGTGACGGGGAGAGAGATGGGGACTGTCAAACACCTATGATGGGGAGAGAGCTGGTTGTTGTCACATACCTGTGATGAGGAGACAGGTGGCGGCTGTAACATACCTGTGATGGGGAGAGAGCTGGGGGCTCTTACTCAGCTGTGATGGGAAGAAAGATGGGGCGGTCACATACCTGTGATGGGGAGGGAATTGGGGGCTGTCAGGCAACTTTGATGAGGTAACAGCTGGGGGCTGTCAAATACCTCGGAAGGGGAGAGAGCTGGGGACTGTCACTCACCTGTGATGGGGAGAGAGTTGGGGGCTGTCACATACGTGTGATGAGGAGAGAGATGGGGACTGTCAAACACCTGTGAGGCGGGGACAGCTGGGGGCTGTCACATACATGTGATGGGGAGAGAGCTGGGGTCTTTTACTCACCTGTAATGGGAAGAGAGATGGGGGCTGTCAAATACCTGTGATAGGGAGAGAGTTGGGGGCTGTCGGGCAAATGTGATGCAGAGACAACTGGGGGCTCTCACATACCTGTGATGGGGAGAGTGCTGGGGGCTGTCACTCACCTGTCATGGGTAGAGAGCTGGTGGCTGTCACGCACCAGTGATGGGGAGAGACCTGGCGGCTGTCACACACCTGTGATGGGCAGAGTTATGGGGACAGTCAAACACCTGTGATGGAGAGAGACTTTGGGTCTGTCACATACCGGTAATGGGGAGACAGTTGGGGGCTGTCAGGCACCTGTGATGCGGAGACAGCTGGGGCTGTCACATACTTGTGATGCAGAAAACCTGGTGGCTGTTACATACCTGTGATGTGGACAAAGCTGGGGGCTGTCACATACCTGTGATGTGAAGACAGCTGGCGGCTATAATATACCTGTGATGGGGAGAGACCTGGCGGCTGTCACACACCTGTGATGGGGAGACAGATGGTGACTGTCACATACCTGTGATTCGGAGAGAGCTGGGGCTGTCACACATCGGTGATATGGAGAGAGCTGGGGACGGTCACACACCTGTTACGGGGAGAGAGATGGGGACTGTCAAACCCCTATGATGGGGAGAGAGCTGGGAACTGTCATATATCTGTGATGCGGAGAGAGCTGGTGGCTTTCACATACCTGTGATGTGGACACAGCTGGCAGCTGTAACATACCTGTGATGGTGAGAGAGTTGGGGGTTGTCAGGCAACTGTGATGCGGTGACAGCTGGGGGCTGTCAAATACCTCTGACGGGGAGAGAGCTGCAGGCTGTCACTCACCTGTGATGGGAAGAGAGTTGGGGGCTGTCACAAACCAGTGATGGGGAGAGAGATGGGGACGGTTACTCACCTGTGATGGGAAGAGAGATTTGGGCTCTCAGTCACCTGTGATGGGGAGAGAGCTGGGGGCTGTCACTCACCTGTGATTTCGAGAGAGCTGGGGTCTTTCACACACCTATGATGGGGAGAGAGCTGGGGGATGCCACATACCTCTAATGTGGAGACAGATGGGGGCTGTCAGATACATGTGATGGGTAGGGAGCTGGGGGCTGTCACTCACCTGTGATGGTGAGTGAGCTGGGGTCTATCACACACCTGTGAAGGGGAGAGAGATGAGGACTGTCAAACACCTTTGATGGGGAGAGAGCTGGGGTCACACATACTTGTGATGCGGAGACAAGTAGTGGCTCTAACATACCTGTGATGCGGAGACAGCTGGGGGCTGTCACATGCATGTGATGGGGAGAGAGTTGGGGGCTGTCAGGCACCTGTGATGTGGAGACACCTGGCGGCTGTCACATACCTGGGATGGGAAGACAAGTGGGGGCTTACATTCACCTGTGTTGGGGACAGAGCTGGGGGCTGTTACTCACCTGTAATGGGGAGAGAGTTGGGGGCTATCACAAACCTGTGATGGGGAAAGAGATGAGGACTGTCAAACACCTGTGATGGGGACAGAGCTGGGCTCTGTCACATACCTGTGATGCGGAGACAGCTGGTGTCTTTCACATAACTGTTATGTGGAGGCAGCTGGGGGCTGACACATACCTGTGATGGGGAGAGAGCTGGGGGCTGTCACTCCCCTGTCTTGGGGAGAGACCTGGGGCCTGTCACACACCTGTGATGGGGAGAGAGCTGGGGCTGTTACTCACCTGTGATGGTGAGAGAGCTGGGGGCAGTCACACACCTGTGATGGGGAGAGAGATGGGGGCTGTCACACACCTGTGATGGGGAGATAGCTGGGGGCTGTCACTCACCTGTGATGGGGAGAGAGATAGAGGCAGTTACATACCTGTGATGGGGAGAGAGCTGGGTACTTTCACACACCTGTGATGGGGAGAGAGATGGGGACTGTCAAACACCTGTGATGGGGAGAGAGATGGGGACGGTCACACACCTGTGACGGGGAGAGAGATGGGGACTGTCAAACACCTATGATGGGGAGAGAGCTGGTTGTTGTCACATACCTGTGATGAGGAGACAGGTGGCGGCTGTAACATACCTGTGATGGGGAGAGAGCTGGGGGCTCTTACTCAGCTGTGATGGGAAGAAAGATGGGGCGGTCACATACCTGTGATGGGGAGGGAATTGGGGGCTGTCAGGCAACTTTGATGAGGTAACAGCTGGGGGCTGTCAAATACCTCGGAAGGGGAGAGAGCTGGGGACTGTCACTCACCTGTGATGGGGAGAGAGTTGGGGGCTGTCACATACGTGTGATGAGGAGAGAGATGGGGACTGTCAAACACCTGTGAGGCGGGGACAGCTGGGGGCTGTCACATACATGTGATGGGGAGAGAGCTGGGGTCTTTTACTCACCTGTAATGGGAAGAGAGATGGGGGCTGTCAAATACCTGTGATAGGGAGAGAGTTGGGGGCTGTCGGGCAAATGTGATGCAGAGACAACTGGGGGCTCTCACATACCTGTGATGGGGAGAGTGCTGGGGGCTGTCACTCACCTGTCATGGGTAGAGAGCTGGTGGCTGTCACGCACCAGTGATGGGGAGAGACCTGGCGGCTGTCACACACCTGTGATGGGCAGAGTTATGGGGACAGTCAAACACCTGTGATGGAGAGAGACTTTGGGTCTGTCACATACCGGTAATGGGGAGAAAGTTGGGGGCTGTCAGGCACCTGTGATGCGGAGACAGCTGGGGCTGTCACATACTTGTGATGCAGAAAACCTGGTGGCTGTTACATACCTGTGATGTGGACAAAGCTGGGGGCTGTCACATACCTGTGATGTGAAGACAGCTGGCGGCTATAATATACCTGTGATGGGGAGAGACCTGGCGGCTGTCACACACCTGTGATGGGGAGACAGATGGTGACTGTCACATACCTGTGATTCGGAGAGAGCTGGGGCTGTCACACATCGGTGATATGGAGAGAGCTGGGGACGGTCACACACCTGTTACGGGGAGAGAGATGGGGACTGTCAAACCCCTATGATGGGGAGAGAGCTGGGAACTGTCATATATCTGTGATGCGGAGAGAGCTGGTGGCTTTCACATACCTGTGATGTGGACACAGCTGGCAGCTGTAACATACCTGTGATGGTGAGAGAGTTGGGGGTTGTCAGGCAACTGTGATGCGGTGACAGCTGGGGGCTGTCAAATACCTCTGACGGGGAGAGAGCTGCAGGCTGTCACTCACCTGTGATGGGAAGAGAGTTGGGGGTTGTCACAAACCAGTGATGGGGAGAGAGATGGGGACGGTTACTCACCTGTGATGGGAAGAGAGATTTGGGCTCTCAGTCACCTGTGATGGGGAGAGAGCTGGGGGCTGTCACCCCCCCGATGATTTCGAGAGAGCTGGGGTCTTTCACACACCTATGATGGGGAGAGAGCTGGGGGATGCCACATACCTCTAATGTGGAGACAGATGGGGGCTGTCAGATACATGTGATGGGTAGGGAGCTGGGGGCTGTCACTCACCTGTGATGGTGAGTGAGCTGGGGTCTATCACACACCTGTGAAGGGGAGAGAGATGAGGACTGTCAAACACCTTTGATGGGGAGAGAGCTGGGGTCACACATACTTGTGATGCGGAGACAAGTAGTGGCTCTAACATACCTGTGATGCGGAGACAGCTGGGGGCTGTCACATGCATGTGATGGGGAGAGAGTTGGGGGCTGTCAGGCACCTGTGATGTGGAGACACCTGGCGGCTGTCACATACCTGGGATGGGAAGACAAGTGGGGGCTTACATTCACCTGTGTTGGGGACAGAGCTGGGGGCTGTTACTCACCTGTAATGGGGAGAGAGTTGGGGGCTATCACAAACCTGTGATGGGGAAAGAGATGAGGACTGTCAAACACCTGTGATGGGGACAGAGCTGGGCTCTGTCACATACCTGTGATGCGGAGACAGCTGGTGTCTTTCACATAACTGTTATGTGGAGGCAGCTGGGGGCTGACACATACCTGTGATGGGGAGAAAGTTGGTGTCTGTCAGGCACCTGTGATGGGGAGACACCTGAGGGCTGTCACATACCTATGATGGGGAGAAAGCTGGGTGCTGTCACTCACCTATGATGGGGAGAGAGCTGGGGACTGTCGCACACCTGTAATTGGGAGAGAGCTATGGGCTGCCACTCACCTGTGATGGGGAGAGACCTGGGGTGTGTCGCACACCTGTGATGGGGAGAGAGCTGGGGGCTGTCACTCACCTCTAATGGGGAGAGAGCTGGGCGCTGTCACACACATATGATGGGGAGAGAGATGGGGACTGTCAAACACCTGTGATAGGGAGAGAGCTGGGGCTCACACATACCTGTGATGCGTAGACAGCTAATGGTTGTCAAATACCTGTGATGGGGAGTGAGTTGGGGGTTCTCACGCTCCTGTGATGTGGAGACAGCTGGGGGCTACCAGATACCTGTGATGGGGAGAGAGCTGGGGGTTCTCACTCACCTGTAATGGGGAGAGAGATAGGGGCTGTCACTCAGCTGTGATGTGGAGAGAGCTGGGGGCTGTCACTCACCTGTGAAGGGTAGAGAGCTGGGCATTGTCACTCACCTGTGATATGGAGACACCTGTGGACGGTAACACACCTGTGATGAGGAGAGAGCTTGGGGTTGTCACATACCTGTGAGGTGGAGAGAGCTGGTGGCTGTCACATACCTAAAATGGGGAGACTGCTGGGGGCTGACATATACCTGTGATGTGGAGACAGCTGGGGGCTGTCACATACCTGTGAAGGAGAGAGAGCTGGGGCCTGTCACGCACCTCTGATGCAGAGACAGCTGGTGGTTGTCACATACCAGTGATGGGGAGAAAGCTAGGGACTGTCACTCACCTGTGATGGGGAGAGAGCTGGGGACTGTCACTCACCTGTGATGGGGAGAGAGATGGGGGCTGTCACTCACCTGTGATGGGGAGAGAGCTGGGGGCTGTCACCCACCTTTGAAGGGGAGAGAGCCGTGCGTTGTCACACACCTGTGATATGGAGACACCTGGGGACAGTCACACACCTGTGATGGGGAGAGAGCGTGGGGTTGTCACATACCTGTGATGTGGAGACATCTGGGGGCTGTCACATACATATAATTGGGAGACAGCTTGGGCCTCTCATATACCTGTGATAGGGAGAGCTGGGGTCTCTCACTCACCTGTGACGGGGAGATTGCTGGGGGCTGTCACACACCTCTGATGGGGAGAGAGATGGGGACTGTCAAACACCTGTGATGGGGAGAGACCTGGGGTTTGTCAAACCTGTGAAGGGGTGAGAGCTGGGGGCTGTCACGCGCCTGTGATATGGAGAGAGATGGTGACAGTCACACACCTCTGATGGGGAGAGAGCTTGGCGTTGTCACATACCTGTGATGTGGAGACAGCTGGGTTTATCATATACCTGTAATGGGGAGAGAGCTGGGGTCTCTCACATACCTGTGATGTTGAGACAGCCAGGGGCTGTCACATACTTGTGATGGGGGGAGAGTTGGGGGCTGTCACGAACCAGTGATGGGGAGAGACCTGGGGTCTGTCACACACCTTTGATGGGGAGAGAGCTAGGGGCTGTCACATACCTGTGATGCGGAGACAGCTGGGGGCTGTCACATACCTGTGATGGGGAGAGAGCTGGGGGCTGTCACTCCCCTGTCTTGGGGAGAGACCTGGGGCCTGTCACACACCTGTGATGGGGAGAGAGATGGGGGCTGTCACACACCTGTGATGGGGAGATAGCTGGGGGCTGTCACTCACCTGTGATGGGGAGAGAGATAGAGGCAGTTACATACCTGTGATGGGGAGAGAGCTGGGTACTATCACACACCTGTGATGGGGAGAGAGATGGGGACTGTCAAACACCTGTGATGGGGAGAGAAATGGGGACGGTCACACACCTGTGACGGGGAGAGAGATGGGGACTGTCAAACACCTATGATGGGGAGAGAGCTGGTTGTTGTCACATACCTGTGATGAGGAGACAGGTGGCGGCTGTAACATACCTGTGATGGGGAGAGAGCTGGGGGCTCTTACTCAGCTGTGATGGGAAGAAAGATGGGGCGGTCACATACCTGTGATGGGGAGGGAATTCGGGGCTGTCAGGCAACTTTGATGAGGTAACAGCTGGGGGCTGTCAAATACCTCGGAAGGGGAGGGAGCTGGGGACTGTCACTCACCTGTGATGGGGAGAGAGTTGGGGGCTGTCACATACGTGTGATGAGGAGAGAGATGGGGACTTTCAAACACCTGTGAGGCGGGGACAGCTGGGGGCTGTCACATACATGTGATGGGGAGAGAGCTGGGGTCTTTTACTCACCTGTAATGGGAAGAGAGATGGGGGCTGTCAAATACCTGTGATAGGGAGAGAGTTGGGGGCTGTCGGGCAAATGTGATGCAGAGACAACTGGGGGCTCTCACATACCTGTGATGGGGAGAGTGCTGGGGGCTGTCACTCACCTGTCATGGGTAGAGAGCTGGTGGCTGTCACGCACCAGTGATGGGGAGAGACCTGGCGGCTGTCACACACCTGTGATGGGCAGAGTTATGGGGACAGTCAAACACCTGTGATGGAGAGAGACTTTGGGTCTGTCACATACCGGTAATGGGGAGAAAGTTGGGGGCTGTCAGGCACCTGTGATGCGGAGACAGCTGGGGCTGTCACATACTTGTGATGCAGAAAACCTGGTGGCTGTTACATACCTGTGATGTGGACAAAGCTGGGGGCTGTCACATACCTGTGATGTGAAGACAGCTGGCGGCTATAATATACCTGTGATGGGGAGAGACCTGGCGGCTGTCACACACCTGTGATGGGGAGACAGATGGTGACTGTCACATACCTGTGATTCGGAGAGAGCTGGGGCTGTCACACATCGGTGATATGGAGAGAGCTGGGGACGGTCACACACCTGTTACGGGGAGAGAGATGGGGACTGTCAAACCCCTATGATGGGGAGAGAGCTGGGAACTGTCATATATCTGTGATGCGGAGAGAGCTGGTGGCTTTCACATACCTGTGATGTGGACACAGCTGGCAGCTGTAACATACCTGTGATGGTGAGAGAGTTGGGGGTTGTCAGGCAACTGTGATGCGGTGACAGCTGGGGGCTGTCAAATACCTCTGACGGGGAGAGAGCTGCAGGCTGTCACTCACCTGTGATGGGAAGAGAGTTGGGGGCTGTCACAAACCAGTGATGGGGAGAGAGATGGGGACGGTTACTCACCTGTGATGGGAAGAGAGATTTGGGCTCTCAGTCACCTGTGATGGGGAGAGAGCTGGGGGCTGTCACTCACCTGTGATTTCGAGAGAGCTGGGGTCTTTCACACACCTATGATGGGGAGAGAGCTGGGGGATGCCACATACCTCTAATGTGGAGACAGATGGGGGCTGTCAGATACATGTGATGGGTAGGGAGCTGGGGGCTGTCACTCACCTGTGATGGTGAGTGAGCTGCGGTCTATCACACACCTGTGAAGGGGAGAGAGATGAGGACTGTCAAACACCTGTGATGGGGAGAGAGCTGGGGTCACACATACTTGTGATGCGGAGACAAGTAGTGGCTCTAACATACCTGTGATGCGGAGACAGCTGGGGGCTGTCACATGCATGTGATGGGGAGAGAGTTGGGGGCTGTCAGGCACCTGTGATGTGGAGACACCTGGCGGCTGTCACATACCTGGGATGGGAAGACAAGTGGGGGCTTACATTCACCTGTGTTGGGGACAGAGCTGGGGGCTGTTACTCACCTGTAATGGGGAGAGAGTTGGGGGCTATCACAAACCTGTGATGGGGAAAGAGATGAGGATTGTCAAACACCTGTGATGGGGACAGAGCTGGGCTCTGTCACATACCTGTGATGCGGAGACAGCTGGTGTCTTTCACATAACTGTTATGTGGAGGCAGCTGGGGGCTGACACATACCTGTGATGGGGAGAAAGTTGGTGTCTGTCAGGCACCTGTGATGGGGAGACACCTGAGGGCTGTCACATACCTATGATGGGGAGAAAGCTGGGTGCTGTCACTCACCTATGATGGGGAGAGAGCTGGGGACTGTCGCACACCTGTAATTGGGAGAGAGCTATGGGCTGCCACTCACCTGTGATGGGGAGAGACCTGGGGTGTGTCGCACACCTGTGATGGGGAGAGAGCTGGGGGCTGTCACTCACCTCTAATGGGGAGAGAGCTGGGCGCTGTCACACACATATGATGGGGAGAGAGATGGGGACTGTCAAACACCTGTGATAGGGAGAGAGCTGGGGCTCACACATACCTGTGATGCGTAGACAGCTAATGGTTGTCAAATACCTGTGATGGGGAGTGAGTTGGGGGTTCTCACGCTCCTGTGATGTGGAGACAGCTGGGGGCTACCAGATACCTGTGATGGGGAGAGAGCTGGGGGTTCTCACTCACCTGTAATGGGGAGAGAGATAGGGGCTGTCACTCAGCTGTGATGTGGAGAGAGCTGGGGGCTGTCACTCACCTGTGAAGGGTAGAGAGCTGGGCATTGTCACTCACCTGTGATATGGAGACACCTGTGGACGGTAACACACCTGTGATGAGGAGAGAGCTTGGGGTTGTCACATACCTGTGAGGTGGAGAGAGCTGGTGGCTGTCACATACCTAAAATGGGGAGACTGCTGGGGGCTTACATATACCTGTGATGTGGAGACAGCTGGGGGCTGTCACATACCTGTGAAGGAGAGAGAGCTGGGGCCTGTCACGCACCTCTGATGCAGAGACAGCTGGTGGTTGTCACATACCAGTGATGGGGAGAAAGCTAGGGACTGTCACTCACCTGTGATGGGGAGAGAGCTGGGGACTGTCACTCACCTGTGATGGGGAGAGAGATGGGGGCTGTCACTCACCTGTGATAGGGAGAGAGCTGGGGGCTGTCACCCACCTTTGAAGGGGAGAGAGCCGTGCGTTGTCACACACCTGTGATATGGAGACACCTGGGGACAGTCACACACCTGTGATGGGGAGAGAGCGTGGGGTTGTCACATACCTGTGATGTGGAGACATCTGGGGGCTGTCACATACATATTATTGGGAGACAGCTTGGGCCTCTCATATACCTGTGATAGGGAGAGCTGGGGTCTCTCACTCACCTGTGACGGGGAGATTGCTGGGGGCTGTCACACACCTCTGATGGGGAGAGAGATGGGGACTGTCAAACACCTGTGATGGGGAGAGACCTGGGGTTTGTCACCACCTGTGAAGGGGTGAGAGCTGGGGGCTGTCACGCGCCTGTGATATGGAGAGAGATGGTGACAGTCACACACCTCTGATGGGGAGAGAGCTTGGCGTTGTCACATACCTGTGATGTGGAGACAGCTGGGTTTATCATATACCTGTAATGGGGAGAGAGCTGGGGTCTCTCACATACCTGTGATGTTGAGACAGCTGGGGGCTGTCACATACTTGTGATGGGGGGAGAGTTGGGGGCTGTCACGAACCAGTGATGGGGAGAGACCTGGGGTCTGTCACACACCTTTGATGGGGAGAGAGCTAGGGGCTGTCACATACCTGTGATGCGGAGACAGCTGGGGGCTGTCACATACCTGTGATGGGGAGAGAGCTGGGGGCTGTCACTCCCCTGTCTTGGGGAGAGACCTGGGGCCTGTCACACACCTGTGATGGGGAGAGAGCTGGGGCTGTTACTCACCTGTGATGGTGAGAGAGCTGGGGGCAGTCACACACCTGTGATGGGGAGAGAGATGGGGGCTGTCACACACCTGTGATGGGGAGATAGCTGGGGGCTGTCACTCACCTGTGATGGGGAGAGAGATAGAGGCAGTTACATACCTGTGATGGGGAGAGAGCTGGGTACTTTCACACACCTGTGATGGGGAGAGAGATGGGGACTGTCAAACACCTGTGATGGGGAGAGAGATGGGGACGGTCACACACCTGTGACGGGGAGAGAGATGGGGACTGTCAAACACCTATGATGGGGAGAGAGCTGGTTGTTGTCACATACCTGTGATGAGGAGACAGGTGGCGGCTGTAACATACCTGTGATGGGGAGAGAGCTGGGGGCTCTTACTCAGCTGTGATGGGAAGAAAGATGGGGCGGTCACATACCTGTGATGGGGAGGGAATTGGGGGCTGTCAGGCAACTTTGATGAGGTAACAGCTGGGGGCTGTCAAATACCTCGGAAGGGGAGAGAGCTGGGGACTGTCACTCACCTGTGATGGGGAGAGAGTTGGGGGCTGTCACATACGTGTGATGAGGAGAGAGATGGGGACTGTCAAACACCTGTGAGGCGGGGACAGCTGGGGGCTGTCACATACATGTGATGGGGAGAGAGCTGGGGTCTTTTACTCACCTGTAATGGGAAGAGAGATGGGGGCTGTCAAATACCTGTGATAGGGAGAGAGTTGGGGGCTGTCGGGCAAATGTGATGCAGAGACAACTGGGGGCTCTCACATACCTGTGATGGGGAGAGTGCTGGGGGCTGTCACTCACCTGTCATGGGTAGAGAGCTGGTGGCTGTCACGCACCAGTGATGGGGAGAGACCTGGCGGCTGTCACACACCTGTGATGGGCAGAGTTATGGGGACAGTCAAACACCTGTGATGGAGAGAGACTTTGGGTCTGTCACATACCGGTAATGGGGAGAAAGTTGGGGGCTGTCAGGCACCTGTGATGCGGAGACAGCTGGGGCTGTCACATACTTGTGATGCAGAAAACCTGGTGTCTGTTACATACCTGTGATGTGGACAAAGCTGGGTGCTGTCACATACCTGTGATGTGAAGACAGCTGGCGGCTATAATATACCTGTGATGGGGAGAGACCTGGCGGCTGTCACACACCTGTGATGGGGAGACAGATGGTGACTGTCACATACCTGTGATTCGGAGAGAGCTGGGGCTGTCACACATCGGTGATATGGAGAGAGCTGGGGACGGTCACACACCTGTTACGGGGAGAGAGATGGGGACTGTCAAACCCCTATGATGGGGAGAGAGCTGGGAACTGTCATATATCTGTGATGCGGAGAGAGCTGGTGGCTTTCACATACCTGTGATGTGGACACAGCTGGCAGCTGTAACATACCTGTGATGGTGAGAGAGTTGGGGGTTGTCAGGCAACTGTGATGCGGTGACAGCTGGGGGCTGTCAAATACCTCTGACGGGGAGAGAGCTGCAGGCTGTCACTCACCTGTGATGGGAAGAGAGTTGGGGGTTGTCACAAACCAGTGATGGGGAGAGAGATGGGGACGGTTACTCACCTGTGATGGGAAGAGAGATTTGGGCTCTCAGTCACCTGTGATGGGGAGAGAGCTGGGGGCTGTCACCCCCCCGATGATTTCGAGAGAGCTGGGGTCTTTCACACACCTATGATGGGGAGAGAGCTGGGGGATGCCACATACCTCTAATGTGGAGACAGATGGGGGCTGTCAGATACATGTGATGGGTAGGGAGCTGGGGGCTGTCACTCACCTGTGATGGTGAGTGAGCTGGGGTCTATCACACACCTGTGAAGGGGAGAGAGATGAGGACTGTCAAACACCTTTGATGGGGAGAGAGCTGGGGTCACACATACTTGTGATGCGGAGACAAGTAGTGGCTCTAACATACCTGTGATGCGGAGACAGCTGGGGGCTGTCACATGCATGTGATGGGGAGAGAGTTGGGGGCTGTCAGGCACCTGTGATGTGGAGACACCTGGCGGCTGTCACATACCTGGGATGGGAAGACAAGTGGGGGCTTACATTCACCTGTGTTGGGGACAGAGCTGGGGGCTGTTACTCACCTGTAATGGGGAGAGAGTTGGGGGCTATCACAAACCTGTGATGGGGAAAGAGATGAGGACTGTCAAACACCTGTGATGGGGACAGAGCTGGGCTCTGTCACATACCTGTGATGCGGAGACAGCTGGTGTCTTTCACATAACTGTTATGTGGAGGCAGCTGGGGGCTGACACATACCTGTGATGGGGAGAAAGTTGGTGTCTGTCAGGCACCTGTGATGGGGAGACACCTGAGGGCTGTCACATACCTATGATGGGGAGAAAGCTGGGTGCTGTCACTCACCTATGATGGGGAGAGAGCTGGGGACTGTCGCACACCTGTAATTGGGAGAGAGCTATGGGCTGCCACTCACCTGTGATGGGGAGAGACCTGGGGTGTGTCGCACACCTGTGATGGGGAGAGAGCTGGGGGCTGTCACTCACCTCTAATGGGGAGAGAGCTGGGCGCTGTCACACACATATGATGGGGAGAGAGATGGGGACTGTCAAACACCTGTGATAGGGAGAGAGCTGGGGCTCACACATACCTGTGATGCGTAGACAGCTAATGGTTGTCAAATACCTGTGATGGGGAGTGAGTTGGGGGTTCTCACGCTCCTGTGATGTGGAGACAGCTGGGGGCTACCAGATACCTGTGATGGGGAGAGAGCTGGGGGTTCTCACTCACCTGTAATGGGGAGAGAGATAGGGGCTGTCACTCAGCTGTGATGTGGAGAGAGCTGGGGGCTGTCACTCACCTGTGAAGGGTAGAGAGCTGGGCATTGTCACTCACCTGTGATATGGAGACACCTGTGGACGGTAACACACCTGTGATGAGGAGAGAGCTTGGGGTTGTCACATACCTGTGAGGTGGAGAGAGCTGGTGGCTGTCACATACCTAAAATGGGGAGACTGCTGGGGGCTGACATATACCTGTGATGTGGAGACAGCTGGGGGCTGTCACATACCTGTGAAGGAGAGAGAGCTGGGGCCTGTCACGCACCTCTGATGCAGAGACAGCTGGTGGTTGTCACATACCAGTGATGGGGAGAAAGCTAGGGACTCTCACTCACCTGTGATGGGGAGAGAGCTGGGGACTGTCACTCACCTGTGATGGGGAGAGAGATGGGGGCTGTCACTCACCTGTGATGGGGAGAGAGCTGGGGGCTGTCACCCACCTTTGAAGGGGAGAGAGCCGTGCGTTGTCACACACCTGTGATATGGAGACACCTGGGGACAGTCACACACCTGTGATGGGGAGAGAGCGTGGGGTTGTCACATACCTGTGATGTTGAGACATCTGGGGGCTGTCACATACATATAATTGGGAGACAGCTTGGGCCTCTCATATACCTGTGATAGGGAGAGCTGGGGTCTCTCACTCACCTGTGATGGGGAGATTGCTGGGGGCTGTCACACACCTCTGATGGGGAGAGAGATGGGGACTGTCAAACACCTGTGATGGGGAGAGACCTGGGGTTTGTCACCACCTGTGAAGGGGTGAGAGCTGGGGGCTGTCACGCGCCTGTGATATGGAGAGAGATGGTGACAGTCACACACCTCTGATGGGGAGAGAGCTTGGCGTTGTCACATACCTGTGATGTGGAGACAGCTGGGTTTATCATATACCTGTAATGGGGAGAGAGCTGGGGTCTCTCACATACCTGTGATGTTGAGACAGCTGGGGGCTGTCACATACTTGTGATGGGGGGAGAGTTGGGGGCTGTCACGAACCAGTGATGGGGAGAGACCTGGGGTCTGTCACACACCTTTGATGGGGAGAGAGCTAGGGGCTGTCACATACCTGTGATGCGGAGACAGCTGGGGGCTGTCACATACCTGTGATGGGGAGAGAGCTGGGGGCTGTCACTCCCCTGTCTTGGGGAGAGACCTGGGGCCTGTCACACACCTGTGATGGGGAGAGAGCTGGGGCTGTTACTCACCTGTGATGGTGAGAGAGCTGGGGGCAGTCACACACCTGTGATGGGGAGAGAGATGGGGGCTGTCACACACCTGTGATGGGGAGATAGCTGGGGGCTGTCACTCACCTGTGATGGGGAGAGAGATAGAGGCAGTTACATACCTGTGATGGGGAGAGAGCTGGGTACTTTCACACACCTGTGATGGGGAGAGAGATGGGGACTGTCAAACACCTGTGATGGGGAGAGAAATGGGGACGGTCACACACCTGTGACGGGGAGAGAGATGGGGACTGTCAAACACCTATGATGGGGAGAGAGCTGGTTGTTGTCACATACCTGTGATGAGGAGACAGGTGGCGGCTGTAACATACCTGTGATGGGGAGAGAGCTGGGGGCTCTTACTCAGCTGTGATGGGAAGAAAGATGGGGCGGTCACATACCTGTGATGGGGAGGGAATTGGGGGCTGTCAGGCAACTTTGATGAGGTAACAGCTGGGGGCTGTCAAATACCTCGGAAGGGGAGAGAGCTGGGGACTGTCACTCACCTGTGATGGGGAGAGAGTTGGGGGCTGTCACATACGTGTGATGAGGAGAGAGATGGGGACTGTCAAACACCTGTGAGGCGGGGACAGCTGGGGGCTGTCACATACATGTGATGGGGAGAGAGCTGGGGTCTTTTACTCACCTGTAATGGGAAGAGAGATGGGGGCTGTCAAATACCTGTGATAGGGAGAGAGTTGGGGGCTGTCGGGCAAATGTGATGCAGAGACAACTGGGGGCTCTCACATACCTGTGATGGGGAGAGTGCTGGGGGCTGTCACTCACCTGTCATGGGTAGAGAGCTGGTGGCTGTCACGCACCAGTGATGGGGAGAGACCTGGCGGCTGTCACACACCTGTGATGGGCAGAGTTATGGGGACAGTCAAACACCTGTGATGGAGAGAGACTTTGGGTCTGTCACATACCGGTAATGGGGAGAAAGTTGGGGGCTGTCAGGCACCTGTGATGCGGAGACAGCTGGGGCTGTCACATACTTGTGATGCAGAAAACCTGGTGTCTGTTACATACCTGTGATGTGGACAAAGCTGGGTGCTGTCACATACCTGTGATGTGAAGACAGCTGGCGGCTATAATATACCTGTGATGGGGAGAGACCTGGCGGCTGTCACACACCTGTGATGGGGAGACAGATGGTGACTGTCACATACCTGTGATTCGGAGAGAGCTGGGGCTGTCACACATCGGTGATATGGAGAGAGCTGGGGACGGTCACACACCTGTTACGGGTAGAGAGATGGGGACTGTCAAACCCCTATGATGGGGAGAGAGCTGGGAACTGTCATATATCTGTGATGCGGAGAGAGCTGGTGGCTTTCACATACCTGTGATGTGGACACAGCTGGCAGCTGTAACATACCTGTGATGGTGAGAGAGTTGGGGGTTGTCAGGCAACTGTGATGCGGTGACAGCTGGGGGCTGTCAAATACCTCTGACGGGGAGAGAGCTGCAGGCTGTCACTCACCTGTGATGGGAAGAGAGTTGGGGGCTGTCACAAACCAGTGATGGGGAGAGAGATGGGGACGGTTACTCACCTGTGATGGGAAGAGAGATTTGGGCTCTCAGTCACCTGTGATGGGGAGAGAGCTGGGGGCTGTCACTCACCTGTGATTTCGAGAGAGCTGGGGTCTTTCACACACCTATGATGGGGAGAGAGCTGGGGGATGCCACATACCTCTAATGTGGAGACAGATGGGGGCTGTCAGATACATGTGATGGGTAGGGAGCTGGGGGCTGTCACTCACCTGTGATGGTGAGTGAGCTGGGGTCTATCACACACCTGTGAAGGGGAGAGAGATGAGGACTGTCAAACACCTTTGATGGGGAGAGAGCTGGGGTCACACATACTTGTGATGCGGAGACAAGTAGTGGCTCTAACATACCTGTGATGCGGAGACAGCTGGGGGCTGTCACATGCATGTGATGGGGAGAGAGTTGGGGGCTGTCAGGCACCTGTGATGTGGAGACACCTGGCGGCTGTCACATACCTGGGATGGGAAGACAAGTGGGGGCTTACATTCACCTGTGTTGGGGACAGAGCTGGGGGCTGTTACTCACCTGTAATGGGGAGAGAGTTGGGGGCTATCACAAACCTGTGATGGGGAAAGAGATGAGGACTGTCAAACACCTGTGATGGGGACAGAGCTGGGCTCTGTCACATACCTGTGATGCGGAGACAGCTGGTGTCTTTCACATAACTGTTATGTGGAGGCAGCTGGGGGCTGACACATACCTGTGATGGGGAGAAAGTTGGTGTCTGTCAGGCACCTGTGATGGGGAGACACCTGAGGGCTGTCACATACCTATGATGGGGAGAAAGCTGGGTGCTGTCACTCACCTATGATGGGGAGAGAGCTGGGGACTGTCGCACACCTGTAATTGGGAGAGAGCTATGGGCTGTCACTCACCTGTGATGGGGAGAGACCTGGGGTGTGTCGCACACCTGTGATGGGGAGAGAGCTGGGGGCTGTCACTCACCTCTAATGGGGAGAGAGCTGGGCGCTGTCACACACATATGATGGGGAGAGAGATGGGGACTGTCAAACACCTGTGATAGGGAGAGAGCTGGGGCTCACACATACCTGTGATGCGTAGACAGCTAATGGTTGTCAAATACCTGTGATGGGGAGTGAGTTGGGGGTTCTCACGCTCCTGTGATGTGGAGACAGCTGGGGGCTACCAGATACCTGTGATGGGGAGAGAGCTGGGGGTTCTCACTCACCTGTAATGGGGAGAGAGATAGGGGCTGTCACTCAGCTGTGATGTGGAGAGAGCTGGGGGCTGTCACTCACCTGTGAAGGGTAGAGAGCTGGGCATTGTCACTCACCTGTGATATGGAGACACCTGTGGACGGTAACACACCTGTGATGAGGAGAGAGCTTGGGGTTGTCACATACCTGTGAGGTGGAGAGAGCTGGTGGCTGTCACATACCTAAAATGGGGAGACTGCTGGGGGCTGACATATACCTGTGATGTGGAGACAGCTGGGGGCTGTCACATACCTGTGAAGGAGAGAGAGCTGGGGCCTGTCACGCACCTCTGATGCAGAGACAGCTGGTGGTTGTCACATACCAGTGATGGGGAGAAAGCTAGGGACTCTCACTCACCTGTGATGGGGAGAGAGCTGGGGGCTGTCACTCACCTGTGATGGGGAGAGAGCTGGGGGCTGTCACCCACCTTTGAAGGGGAGAGAGCCGTGCGTTGTCACACACCTGTGATATGGAGACACCTGGGGACAGTCACACACCTGTGATGGGGAGAGAGCGTGGGGTTGTCACATACCTGTGATGTGGAGACATCTGGGGGCTGTCACATACATATAATTGGGAGACAGCTTGGGCCTCTCATATACCTGTGATAGGGAGAGCTGGGGTCTCTCACTCACCTGTGATGGGGAGATTGCTGGGGGCTGTCACACACCTCTGATGGGGAGAGAGATGGGGACTGTCAAACACCTGTGATGGGGAGAGACCTGGGGTTTGTCACCACCTGTGAAGGGGTGAGAGCTGGGGGCTGTCACGCGCCTGTGATATGGAGAGAGATGGTGACAGTCACACACCTCTGATGGGGAGAGAGCTTGGCGTTGTCACATACCTGTGATGTGGAGACAGCTGGGTTTATCATATACCTGTAATGGGGAGAGAGCTGGGGTCTCTCACATACCTGTGATGTTGAGACAGCTGGGGGCTGTCACATACTTGTGATGGGGGGAGAGTTGGGGGCTGTCACGAACCAGTGATGGGGAGAGATCTGGGGTCTGTCACACACCTTTGATGGGGAGAGAGCTAGGGGCTGTCACATACCTGTGATGCGGAGACAGCTGGGGGCTGTTACATACCTGTGATGTGGAGAAAGCTGGGAGCTGTCACATACCTGTGATGGGGAGAGAGCTTGGGGCTGTCACTCCCCTGTCTTGGGGAGAGACCTGGGGCCTGTCACACACCTGTGATGGGGAGAGAGCTGGGGCTGTTACTCACCTGTGATGGTGAGAGAGCTGGGGGCAGTCACACACCTGTGATGGGGAGAGAGATGGGGGCTGTCACACACCTGTGATGGGGAGATAGCTGGGGGCTGTCACTCACCTGTGATGGGGAGAGAGATAGAGGCAGTTACATACCTGTGATGGGGAGAGAGCTGGGTACTTTCACACACCTGTGATGGGGAGAGAGATGGGGACTGTCAAACACCTGTGATGGGGAGAGAGATGGGGACGGTCACACACCTGTGACGGGGAGAGAGATGGGGACTGTCAAACACCTATGATGGCGAGAGAGCTGGTTGTTGTCACATACCTGTGATGAGGAGACAGGTGGCGGCTGTAACATACCTGTGATGGGGAGGGAGCTGGGGGCTCTTACTCAGCTGTGATGGGAAGAAAGATGGGGCGGTCACATACCTGTGATGGGGAGGGAATTGGGGGCTGTCAGGCAACTTTGATGAGGTAACAGCTGGGGGCTGTGAAATACCTCGGAAGGGGAGAGAGCTGGGGACTGTCACTCACCTGTGATGGGGAGAGAGTTGGGGGCTGTCACATACGTGTGATGAGGAGAGAGATGGGGACTGTCAAACACCTGTGAGGCGGGGACAGCTGGGGGCTGTCACATACATGTGATGGGGAGAGAGCTGGGGTCTTTTACTCACCTGTAATGGGAAGAGAGATGGGGGCTGTCAAATACCTGTGATAGGGAGAGAGTTGGGGGCTGTCGGGCAAATGTGATGCAGAGACAACTGGGGGCTCTCACATACCTGTGATGGGGAGAGTGCTGGGGGCTGTCACTCACCTGTCATGGGTAGAGAGCTGGTGGCTGTCACGCACCAGTGATGGGGAGAGACCTGGCGGCTGTCACACACCTGTGATGGGCAGAGTTATGGGGACAGTCAAACACCTGTGATGGAGAGAGACTTTGGGTCTGTCACATACCGGTAATGGGGAGAAAGTTGGGGGCTGTCAGGCACCTGTGATGCGGAGACAGCTGGGGCTGTCACATACTTGTGATGCAGAAAACCTGGTGTCTGTTACATACCTGTGATGTGGACAAAGCTGGGTGCTGTCACATACCTGTGATGTGAAGACAGCTGGCGGCTATAATATACCTGTGATGGGGAGAGACCTGGCGGCTGTCACACACCTGTGATGGGGAGACAGATGGTGACTGTCACATACCTGTGATTCGGAGAGAGCTGGGGCTGTCACACATCGGTGATATGGAGAGAGCTGGGGACGGTCACACACCTGTTACGGGTAGAGAGATGGGGACTGTCAAACCCCTATGATGGGGAGAGAGCTGGGAACTGTCATATATCTGTGATGCGGAGAGAGCTGGTGGCTTTCACATACCTGTGATGTGGACACAGCTGGCAGCTGTAATATACCTGTGATGGTGAGAGAGTTGGGGGTTGTCAGGCAACTGTGATGCGGTGACAGCTGGGGGCTGTCAAATACCTCTGACGGGGAGAGAGCTGCAGGCTGTCACTCACCTGTGATGGGAAGAGAGTTGGGGGCTGTCACAAACCAGTGATGGGGAGAGAGATGGGGACGGTTACTCACCTGTGATGGGAAGAGAGATTTGGGCTCTCAGTCACCTGTGATGGGGAGAGAGCTGGGGGCTGTCACTCACCTGTGATTTCGAGAGAGCTGGGGTCTTTCACACACCTATGATGGGGAGAGAGCTGGGGGATGCCACATACCTCTAATGTGGAGACAGATGGGGGCTGTCAGATACATGTGATGGGTAGGGAGCTGGGGGCTGTCACTCACCTGTGATGGTGAGTGAGCTGGGGTCTATCACACACCTGTGAAGGGGAGAGAGATGAGGACTGTCAAACACCTTTGATGGGGAGAGAGCTGGGGTCACACATACTTGTGATGCGGAGACAAGTAGTGGCTCTAACATACCTGTGATGCGGAGACAGCTGGGGGCTGTCACATGCATGTGATGGGGAGAGAGTTGGGGGCTGTCAGGCACCTGTGATGTGGAGACACCTGGCGGCTGTCACATACCTGGGATGGGAAGACAAGTGGGGGCTTACATTCACCTGTGTTGGGGACAGAGCTGGGGGCTGTTACTCACCTGTAATGGGGAGAGAGTTGGGGGCTATCACAAACCTGTGATGGGGAAAGAGATGAGGACTGTCAAACACCTGTGATGGGGACAGAGCTGGGCTCTGTCACATACCTGTGATGTGGAGACAGCTGGTGTCTTTCACATAACTGTTATGTGGAGGCAGCTGGGGGCTGACACATACCTGTGATGGGGAGAAAGTTGGTGTCTGTCAGGCACCTGTGATGGGGAGACACCTGAGGGCTGTCACATACCTATGATGGGGAGAAAGCTGGGTGCTGTCACTCACCTATGATGGGGAGAGAGCTGGGGACTGTCGCACACCTGTAATTGGGAGAGAGCTATGGGCTGTCACTCACCTGTGATGGGGAGAGACCTGGGGTGTGTCGCACACCTGTGATGGGGAGAGAGCTGGGGGCTGTCACTCACCTCTAATGGGGAGAGAGCTGGGCGTTGTCACACACATATGATGGGGAGAGAGATGGGGACTGTCAAACACCTGTGATAGGGAGAGAGCTGGGGCTCACACATACCTGTGATGCGTAGACAGCTAATGGTTGTCAAATACCTGTGATGGGGAGTGAGTTGGGGGTTCTCACGCTCCTGTGATGTGGAGACAGCTGGGGGCTACCAGATACCTGTGATGGGGAGAGAGCTGGGGGTTCTCACTCACCTGTAATGGGGAGAGAGATAGGGGCTGTCACTCAGCTGTGATGTGGAGAGAGCTGGGGGCTGTCACTCACCTGTGAAGGGTAGAGAGCTGGGCATTGTCACTCACCTGTGATATGGAGACACCTGTGGACGGTAACACACCTGTGATGAGGAGAGAGCTTGGGGTTGTCACATACCTGTGAGGTGGAGAGAGCTGGTGGCTGTCACATACCTAAAATGGGGAGACTGCTGGGGGCTGACATATACCTGTGATGTGGAGACAGCTGGGGGCTGTCACATACCTGTGAAGGAGAGAGAGCTGGGGCCTGTCACGCACCTCTGATGCAGAGACAGCTGGTGGTTGTCACATACCAGTGATGGGGAGAAAGCTAGGGACTCTCACTCACCTGTGATGGGGAGAGAGCTGGGGACTGTCACTCACCTGTGATGGGGAGAGAGATGGGGGCTGTCACTCACCTGTGATGGGGAGAGAGCTGGGGGCTGTCACCCACCTTTGAAGGGGAGAGAGCCGTGCGTTGTCACACACCTGTGATATGGAGACACCTGGGGACAGTCACACACCTGTGATGGGGAGAGAGCGTGGGGTTGTCACATACCTGTGATGTGGAGACATCTGGGGGCTGTCACATACATATAATTGGGAGACAGCTTGGGCCTCTCATATACCTGTGATAGGGAGAGCTGGGGTCTCTCACTCACCTGTGACGGGGAGATTGCTGGGGGCTGTCACACACCTCTGATGGGGAGAGAGATGGGGACTGTCAAACACCTGTAATGGGGAGAGACCTGGGGTTTGTCACCACCTGTGAAGGGGTGAGAGCTGGGGGCTGTCACGCGCCTGTGATATGGAGAGAGATGGTGACAGTCACACACCTCTGATGGGGAGAGAGCTTGGCGTTGTCACATACCTGTGATGTGGAGACAGCTGGGTTTATCATATACCTGTAATGGGGAGAGAGCTGGGGTCTCTCACATACCTGTGATGTTGAGACAGCTGGGGACTGTCACATACTTGTGATGGGGGGAGAGTTGGGGGCTGTCACGAACCAGTGATGGGGAGAGACCTGGGGTCTTTCACACACCTTTGATGGGGAGAGAGCTAGGGGCTGTCACATACCTGTGATGCGGAGACAGCTGTGGGCTGTCACATACCTGTGATGGGGAGAGAGCTGGGGGCTGTCACTCCCCTGTCTTGGGGAGAGACCTGGGGCCTGTCACACACCTGTGATGGGGAGAGAGCTGGGGCTGTTACTCACCTGTGATGGTGAGAGAGCTGGGGGCAGTCACACACCTGTGATGGGGAGAGAGATGGGGGCTGTCACACACCTGTGATGGGGAGATAGCTGGGGGCTGTCACTCACCTGTGATGGGGAGAGAGATAGAGGCAGTTACATACCTGTGATGGGGAGAGAGCTGGGTACTTTCACACACCTGTGATGGGGAGAGAGATGGGGACTGTCAAACACCTGTGATGGGGAGAGAGATGGGGACGGTCACACACCTGTGACGGGGAGAGAGATGGGGACTGTCAAACACCTATGATGGGGAGAGAGCTGGTTGTTGTCACATACCTGTGATGAGGAGACAGGTGGCGGCTGTAACATACCTGTGATGGGGAGAGAGCTGGGGGCTCTTACTCAGCTGTGATGGGAAGAAAGATGGGGCGGTCACATACCTGTGATGGGGAGGGAATTGGGGGCTGTCAGGCAACTTTGATGAGGTAACAGCTGGGGGCTGTCAAATACCTCGGAAGGGGAGAGAGCTGGGGACTGTCACTCACCTGTGATGGGGAGAGAGTTGGGGGCTGTCACATACGTGTGATGAGGAGAGAGATGGGGACTGTCAAACACCTGTGAGGCGGGGACAGCTGGGGGCTGTCACATACATGTGATGGGGAGAGAGCTGGGGTCTTTTACTCACCTGTAATGGGAAGAGAGATGGGGGCTGTCAAATACCTGTGATAGGGAGAGAGTTGGGGGCTGTCGGGCAAATGTGATGCAGAGACAACTGGGGGCTCTCACATACCTGTGATGGGGAGAGTGCTGGGGGCTGTCACTCACCTGTCATGGGTAGAGAGCTGGTGGCTGTCACGCACCAGTGATGGGGAGAGACCTGGCGGCTGTCACACACCTGTGATGGGCAGAGTTATGGGGACAGTCAAACACCTGTGATGGAGAGAGACTTTGGGTCTGTCACATACCGGTAATGGGGAGACAGTTGGGGGCTGTCAGGCACCTGTGATGCGGAGACAGCTGGGGCTGTCACATACTTGTGATGCAGAAAACCTGGTGGCTGTTACATACCTGTGATGTGGACAAAGCTGGGGGCTGTCACATACCTGTGATGTGAAGACAGCTGGCGGCTATAATATACCTGTGATGGGGAGAGACCTGGCGGCTGTCACACACCTGTGATGGGGAGACAGATGGTGACTGTCACATACCTGTGATTCGGAGAGAGCTGGGGCTGTCACACATCGGTGATATGGAGAGAGCTGGGGACGGTCACACACCTGTTACGGGGAGAGAGATGGGGACTGTCAAACCCCTATGATGGGGAGAGAGCTGGGAACTGTCATATATCTGTGATGCGGAGAGAGCTGGTGGCTTTCACATATCTGTGATGTGGACACAGCTGGCAGCTGTAACATACCTGTGATGGTGAGAGAGTTGGGGGTTGTCAGGCAACTGTGATGCGGTGACAGCTGGGGGCTGTCAAATACCTCTGACGGGGAGAGAGCTGCAGGCTGTCACTCACCTGTGATGGGAAGAGAGTTGGGGGCTGTCACAAACCAGTGATGGGGAGAGAGATGGGGACGGTTACTCACCTGTGATGGGAAGAGAGATTTGGGCTCTCAGTCACCTGTGATGGGGAGAGAGCTGGGGGCTGTCACTCACCTGTGATTTCGAGAGAGCTGGGGTCTTTCACACACCTATGATGGGGAGAGAGCTGGGGGATGCCACATACCTCTAATGTGGAGACAGATGGGGGCTGTCAGATACATGTGATGGGTAGGGAGCTGGGGGCTGTCACTCACCTGTGATGGTGAGTGAGCTGGGGTCTATCACACACCTGTGAAGGGGAGAGAGATGAGGACTGTCAAACACCTGTGATGGGGAGAGAGCTGGGGTCACACATACTTGTGATGCGGAGACCAGTAGTGGCTCTAACATACCTGTGATGCGGAGACAGCTGGGGGCTGTCACATGCATGTGATGGGGAGAGAGTTGGGGGCTGTCAGGCACCTGTGATGTGGAGACACCTGGCGGCTGTCACATACCTGGGATGGGAAGACAAGTGGGGGCTTACATTCACCTGTGTTGGGGACAGAGCTGGGGGCTGTTACTCACCTGTAATGGGGAGAGAGTTGGGGGCTATCACAAACCTGTGATGGGGAAAGAGATGAGGACTGTCAAACACCTGTGATGGGGACAGAGCTGGGCTCTGTCACATACCTGTGATGCGGAGACAGCTGGTGTCTTTCACATAACTGTTATGTGGAGGCAGCTGGGGGCTGACACATACCTGTGATGGGGAGAAAGTTGGTGTCTGTCAGGCACCTGTGATGGGGAGACACCTGAGGGCTGTCACATACCTATGATGGGGAGAAAGCTGGGTGCTGTCACTCACCTATGATGGGGAGAGAGCTGGGGACTGTCGCACACCTGTAATTGGGAGAGAGCTATGGGCTGTCACTCACCTGTGATGGGGAGAGACCTGGGGTGTGTCGCACACCTGTGATGGGGAGAGAGCTGGGGGCTGTCACTCACCTCTAATGGGGAGAGAGCTGGGCGCTGTCACACACATATGATGGGGAGAGAGATGGGGACTGTCAAACACCTGTGATAGGGAGAGAGCTGGGGCTCACACATACCTGTGATGCGTAGACAGCTAATGGTTGTCAAATACCTGTGATGGGGAGTGAGTTGGGGGTTCTCACGCTCCTGTGATGTGGAGACAGCTGGGGGCTACCAGATACCTGTGATGGGGAGAGAGCTGGGGGTTCTCACTCACCTGTAATGGGGAGAGAGATAGGGGCTGTCACTCAGCTGTGATGTGGAGAGAGCTGGGGGCTGTCACTCACCTGTGAAGGGTAGAGAGCTGGGCATTGTCACTCACCTGTGATATGGAGACACCTGTGGACGGTAACACACCTGTGATGAGGAGAGAGCTTGGGGTTGTCACATACCTGTGAGGTGGAGAGAGCTGGTGGCTGTCACATACCTAAAATGGGGAGACTGCTGGGGGCTGACATATACCTGTGATGTGGAGACAGCTGGGGGCTGTCACATACCTGTGAAGGAGAGAGAGCTGGGGCCTGTCACGCACCTCTGATGCAGAGACAGCTGGTGGTTGTCACATACCAGTGATGGGGAGAAAGCTAGGGACTGTCACTCACCTGTGATGGGGAGAGAGCTGGGGACTGTCACTCACCTGTGATGGGGAGAGAGATGGGGGCTGTCACTCACCTGTGATGGGGAGAGAGCTGGGGGCTGTCACCCACCTTTGAAGGGGAGAGAGCCGTGCGTTGTCACACACCTGTGATATGGAGACACCTGGGGACAGTCACACACCTGTGATGGGGAGAGAGCGTGGGGTTGTCACATACCTGTGATGTGGAGACATCTGGGGGCTGTCACATACATATAATTGGGAGACAGCTTGGGCCTCTCATATACCTGTGATAGGGAGAGCTGGGGTCTCTCACTCACCTGTGATGGGGAGATTGCTGGGGGCTGTCACACACCTCTGATGGGGAGAGAGATGGGGACTGTCAAACACCTGTGATGGGGAGAGACCTGGGGTTTGTCACCACCTGTGAAGGGGTGAGAGCTGGGGGCTGTCACGCGCCTGTGATATGGAGAGAGATGGTGACAGTCACACACCTCTGATGGGGAGAGAGCTTGGCGTTGTCACATACCTGTGATGTGGAGACAGCTGGGTTTATCATATACCTGTAATGGGGAGAGAGCTGGGGTCTCTCACATACCTGTGATGTTGAGACAGCTGGGGGCTGTCACATACTTGTGATGGGGGGAGAGTTGGGGGCTGTCACGAACCAGTGATGGGGAGAGACCTGGGGTCTGTCACACACCTTTGATGGGGAGAGAGCTAGGGGCTGTCACATACCTGTGATGCGGAGACAGCTGGGGGCTGTTACATACCTGTGATGTGGAGAAAGCTGGGAGCTGTCACATACCTGTGATGGGGAGAGAGCTGGGGGCTGTCACTCCCCTGTCTTGGGGAGAGACCTGGGGCCTGTCACACACCTGTGATGGGGAGAGAGCTGGGGCTGTTACTCACCTGTGATGGTGAGAGAGCTGGGGGCAGTCACACACCTGTGATGGGGAGAGAGATGGGGGCTGTCACACACCTGTGATGGGGAGATAGCTGGGGGCTGTCACTCACCTGTGATGGGGAGAGAGATAGAGGCAGTTACATACCTGTGATGGGGAGAGAGCTGGGTACTTTCACACACCTGTGATGGGGAGAGAGATGGGGACTGTCAAACACCTGTGATGGGGAGAGAGATGGGGAAGGTCACACACCTGTGACGGGGAGAGAGATGGGGACTGTCAAACACCTATGATGGGGAGAGAGCTGGTTGTTGTCACATACCTGTGATGAGGAGACAGGTGGCGGCTGTAACATACCTGTGATGGGGAGAGAGCTGGGGGCTCTTACTCAGCTGTGATGGGAAGAAAGATGGGGCGGTCACATACCTGTGATGGGGAGGGAATTGGGGGCTGTCAGGCAACTTTGATGAGGTAACAGCTGGGGGCTGTCAAATACCTCGGAAGGGGAGAGAGCTGGGGACTGTC
The DNA here is from genome assembly GCF_965194825.1 of Balaenoptera physalus. Classification (NCBI taxonomy): domain Eukaryota; kingdom Metazoa; phylum Chordata; class Mammalia; order Artiodactyla; family Balaenopteridae; genus Balaenoptera; species Balaenoptera physalus. Next base: position 116,155 of record NW_028125447.1, on the reverse strand, counting down.
ACTCACCTGTGATGGGGAGAGAGTTGGGGGCTGTCACATACGTGTGATGAGGAGAGAGATGGGGACTGTCAAACACCTGTGAGGCGGGGACAGCTGGGGGCTGTCACATACATGTGATGGGGAGAGAGCTGGGGTCTTTTACTCACCTGTAATGGGAAGAGAGATGGGGGCTGTCAAATACCTGTGATAGGGAGAGAGTTGGGGGCTGTCGGGCAAATGTGATGCAGAGACAACTGGGGGCTCTCACATACCTGTGATGGGGAGAGTGCTGGGGGCTGTCACTCACCTGTCATGGGTAGAGAGCTGGTGGCTGTCACGCACCAGTGATGGGGAGAGACCTGGCGGCTGTCACACACCTGTGATGGGCAGAGTTATGGGGACAGTCAAACACCTGTGATGGAGAGAGACTTTGGGTCTGTCACATACAGGTAATGGGGAGACAGTTGGGGGCTGTCAGGCACCTGTGATGCGGAGACAGCTGGGGCTGTCACATACTTGTGATGCAGAAAACCTGGTGGCTGTTACATACCTGTGATGTGGACAAAGCTGGGGGCTGTCACATACCTGTGATGTGAAGACAGCTGGCGGCTATAATATACCTGTGATGGGGAGAGACCTGGCGGCTGTCACACACCTGTGATGGGGAGACAGATGGTGACTGTCACATACCTGTGATTCGGAGAGAGCTGGGGCTGTCACACATCGGTGATATGGAGAGAGCTGGGGACGGTCACACACTTGTTACGGGGAGAGAGATGGGGACTGTCAAACCCCTATGATGGGGAGAGAGCTGGGAACTGTCATATATCTGTGATGCGGAGAGAGCTGGTGGCTTTCACATACCTGTGATGTGGACACAGCTGGCAGCTGTAACATACCTGTGATGGTGAGAGAGTTGGGGGTTGTCAGGCAACTGTGATGCGGTGACAGCTGGGGGCTGTCAAATACCTCTGACGGGGAGAGAGCTGCAGGCTGTCACTCACCTGTGATGGGAAGAGAGTTGGGGGCTGTCACAAACCAGTGATGGGGAGAGAGATGGGGACGGTTACTCACCTGTGATGGGAAGAGAGATTTGGGCTCTCAGTCACCTGTGATGGGGAGAGAGCTGGGGGCTGTCACTCACCTGTGATTTCGAGAGAGCTGGGGTCTTTCACACACCTATGATGGGGAGAGAGCTGGGGGATGCCACATACCTCTAATGTGGAGACAGATGGGGGCTGTCAGATACATGTGATGGGTAGGGAGCTGGGGGCTGTCACTCACCTGTGATGGTGAGTGAGCTGGGGTCTATCACACACCTGTGAAGGGGAGAGAGATGAGGACTGTCAAACACCTTTGATGGGGAGAGAGCTGGGGTCACACATACTTGTGATGCGGAGACCAGTAGTGGCTCTAACATACCTGTGATGCGGAGACAGCTGGGGGCTGTCACATGCATGTGATGGGGAGAGAGTTGGGGGCTGTCAGGCACCTGTGATGTGGAGACACCTGGCGGCTGTCACATACCTGGGATGGGAAGACAAGAGGGGGCTTACATTCACCTGTGTTGGGGACAGAGCTGGGGGCTGTTACTCACCTGTAATGGGGAGAGAGTTGGGGGCTATCACAAACCTGTGATGGGGAAAGAGATGAGGACTGTCAAACACCTGTGATGGGGACAGAGCTGGGCTCTGTCACATACCTGTGATGCGGAGACAGCTGGTGTCTTTCACATAACTGTTATGTGGAGGCAGCTGGGGGCTGACACATACCTGTGATGGGGAGAAAGTTGGTGTCTGTCAGGCACCTGTGATGGGGAGACACCTGAGGGCTGTCACATACCTATGATGGGGAGAAAGCTGGGTGCTGTCACTCACCTATGATGGGGAGAGAGCTGGGGACTGTCGCACACCTGTAATTGGGAGAGAGCTATGGGCTGTCACTCACCTGTGATGGGGAGAGACCTGGGGTGTGTCGCACACCTGTGATGGGGAGAGAGCTGGGGGCTGTCACTCACCTCTAATGGGGAGAGAGCTGGGCGCTGTCACACACATATGATGGGGAGAGAGATGGGGACTGTCAAACACCTGTGATAGGGAGAGAGCTGGGGCTCACACATACCTGTGATGCGTAGACAGCTAATGGTTGTCAAATACCTGTGATGGGGAGTGAGTTGGGGGTTCTCACGCTCCTGTGATGTGGAGACAGCTGGGGGCTACCAGATACCTGTGATGGGGAGAGAGCTGGGGGTTCTCACTCACCTGTAATGGGGAGAGAGATAGGGGCTGTCACTCAGCTGTGATGTGGAGAGAGCTGGGGGCTGTCACTCACCTGTGAAGGGTAGAGAGCTGGGCATTGTCACTCACCTGTGATATGGAGACACCTGTGGACGGTAACACACCTGTGATGAGGAGAGAGCTTGGGGTTGTCACATACCTGTGAGGTGGAGAGAGCTGGTGGCTGTCACATACCTAAAATGGGGAGACTGCTGGGGGCTGACATATACCTGTGATGTGGAGACAGCTGGGGGCTGTCACATACCTGTGAAGGAGAGAGAGCTGGGGCCTGTCACGCACCTCTGATGCAGAGACAGCTGGTGGTTGTCACATACCAGTGATGGGGAGAAAGCTAGGGACTCTCACTCACCTGTGATGGGGAGAGAGCTGGGGACTGTCACTCACCTGTGATGGGGAGAGAGATGGGGGCTGTCACTCACCTGTGATGGGGAGAGAGCTGGGGGCTGTCACCCACCTTTGAAGGGGAGAGAGCCGTGCGTTGTCACACACCTGTGATATGGAGACACCTGGGGACAGTCACACACCTGTGATGGGGAGAGAGCGTGGGGTTGTCACATACCTGTGATGTGGAGACATCTGGGGGCTGTCACATACATATAATTGGGAGACAGCTTGGGCCTCTCATATACCTGTGATAGGGAGAGCTGGGGTCTCTCACTCACCTGTGATGGGGAGATTGCTGGGGGCTGTCACACACCTCTGATGGGGAGAGAGATGGGGACTGTCAAACACCTGTGATGGGGAGAGACCTGGGGTTTGTCACCACCTGTGAAGGGGTGAGAGCTGGGGGCTGTCACGCGCCTGTGATATGGAGAGAGATGGTGACAGTCACACACCTCTGATGGGGAGAGAGCTTGGCGTTGTCACATACCTGTGATGTGGAGACAGCTGGGTTTATCATATACCTGTAATGGGGAGAGAGCTGGGGTCTCTCACATACCTGTGATGTTGAGACAGCTGGGGGCTGTCACATACTTGTGATGGGGGGAGAGTTGGGGGCTGTCACGAACCAGTGATGGGGAGAGACCTGGGGTCTGTCACACACCTTTGATGGGGAGAGAGCTAGGGGCTGTCACATACCTGTGATGCGGAGACAGCTGGGGGCTGTTACATACCTGTGATGTGGAGAAAGCTGGGAGCTGTCACATACCTGTGATGGGGAGAGAGCTGGGGGCTGTCACTCCCCTGTCTTGGGGAGAGACCTGGGGCTTGTCACACACCTGTGATGGGGAGAGAGCTGGGGCTGTTACTCACCTGTGATGGTGAGAGAGCTGGGGGCAGTCACACACCTGTGATGGGGAGAGAGATGGGGGCTGTCACACACCTGTGATGGGGAGATAGCTGGGGGCTGTCACTCACCTGTGATGGGGAGAGTGATAGAGGCAGTTACATACCTGTGATGGGGAGAGAGCTGGGTACTTTCACACACCTGTGATGGGGAGAGAGATGGGGACTGTCAAACACCTGTGATGGGGAGAGAGATGGGGAAGGTCACACACCTGTGACGGGGAGAGAGATGGGGACTGTCAAACACCTATGATGGGGAGAGAGCTGGTTGTTTTCACATACCTGTGATGAGGAGACAGGTGGCGGCTGTAACATACCTGTGATGTGGAGACATCTGGGGGCTGTCACATACATATAATTGGGAGACAGCTTGGGCCTCTCATATACCTGTGATAGGGAGAGCTGGGGTCTCTCACTCACCTGTGATGGGGAGATTGCTGGGGGCTGTCACACACCTCTGATGGGGAGAGAGATGGGGACTGTCAAACACCTGTGATGGGGAGAGACCTGGGGTTTGTCACCACCTGTGAAGGGGTGAGAGCTGGGGGCTGTCACGCGCCTGTGATATGGAGAGAGATGGTGACAGTCACACACCTCTGATGGGGAGAGAGCTTGGCGTTGTCACATACCTGTGATGTGGAGACAGCTGGGTTTATCATATACCTGTAATGGGGAGAGAGCTGGGGTCTCTCACATACCTGTGATGTTGAGACAGCTTGGGGCTGTCACATACTTGTGATGGGGGGAGAGTTGGGGGCTGTCACGAACCAGTGATGGGGAGAGACCTGGGGTCTGTCACACACCTTTGATGGGGAGAGAGCTAGGGGCTGTCACATACCTGTGATGCGGAGACAGCTGGGGGCTGTTACATACCTGTGATGTGGAGAAAGCTGGGAGCTGTCACATACCTGTGATGGGGAGAGAGCTGGGGGCTGTCACTCCCCTGTCTTGGGGAGAGACCTGGGGCTTGTCACACACCTGTGATGGGGAGAGAGCTGGGGCTGTTACTCACCTGTGATGGTGAGAGAGCTGGGGGCAGTCACACACCTGTGATGGGGAGAGAGATGGGGGCTGTCACACACCTGTGATGGGGAGATAGCTGGGGGCTGTCACTCACCTGTGATGGGGAGAGAGATAGAGGCAGTTACATACCTGTGATGGGGAGAGAGCTGGGTACTTTCACACACCTGTGATGGGGAGAGAGATGGGGACTGTCAAACACCTGTGATGGGGAGAGAGATGGGGAAGGTCACACACCTGTGACGGGGAGAGAGATGGGGACTGTCAAACACCTATGATGGGGAGAGAGCTGGTTGTTTTCACATACCTGTGATGAGGAGACAGGTGGCGGCTGTAACATACCTGTGATGGGGAGAGAGCTGGGGGCTCTTACTCAGCTGTGATGGGAAGAAAGATGGGGCGGTCACATACCTGTGATGGGGAGGGAATTGGGGGCTGTCAGGCAACTTTGATGAGGTAACAGCTGGGGGCTGTCAAATACCTCGGAAGGGGAGGGAGCTGGTGACTGTCACTCACCTGTGATGGGGAGAGAGTTGGGGGCTGTCACATACGTGTGATGAGGAGAGAGATGGGGACTGTCAAACACCTGTGAGGCGGGGACAGCTGGGGGCTGTCACATACATGTGATGGGGAGAGAGCTGGGGTCTTTTACTCACCTGTAATGGGAAGAGAGATGGGGGCTGTCAAATACCTGTGATAGGGAGAGAGTTGGGGGCTGTCGGGCAAATGTGATGCAGAGACAACTGGGGGCTCTCACATACCTGTGATGGGGAGAGTGCTGGGGGCTGTCACTCACCTGTCATGGGTAGAGAGCTGGTGGCTGTCACGCACCAGTGATGGGGAGAGACCTGGCGGCTGTCACACACCTGTGATGGGCAGAGTTATGGGGACAGTCAAACACCTGTGATGGAGAGAGACTTTGGGTCTGTCACATACCGGTAATGGGGAGAAAGTTGGGGGCTGTCAGGCACCTGTGATGCGGAGACAGCTGGGGCTGTCACATACTTGTGATGCAGAAAACCTGGTGGCTGTTACATACCTGTGATGTGGACAAAGCTGGGTGCTGTCACATACCTGTGATGTGAAGACAGCTGGCGGCTATAATATACCTGTGATGGGGAGAGACCTGGCGGCTGTCACACACCTGTGATGGGGAGACAGATGGTGACTGTCACATACCTGTGATTCGGAGAGAGCTGGGGCTGTCACACATCGGTGATATGGAGAGAGCTGGGGACGGTCACACACCTGTTACGGGGAGAGAGATGGGGACTGTCAAACCCCTATGATGGGGAGAGAGCTGGGAACTGTCATATATCTGTGATGCGGAGAGAGCTGGTGGCTTTCACATACCTGTGATGTGGACACAGCTGGCAGCTGTAATATACCTGTGATGGTGAGAGAGTTGGGGGTTGTCAGGCAACTGTGATGCGGTGACAGCTGGGGGCTGTCAAATACCTCTGACGGGGAGAGAGCTGCAGGCTGTCACTCACCTGTGATGGGAAGAGAGTTGGGGGCTGTCACAAACCAGTGATGGGGAGAGAGATGGGGATGGTTACTCACCTGTGATGGGAAGAGAGATTTGGGCTCCCAGTCACCTGTGATGGGGAGAGAGCTGGGGGCTGTCACTCACCTGTGATTTCGAGAGAGCTGGGGTCTTTCACACACCTATGATGGGGAGAGAGCTGGGGGATGCCACATACCTCTAATGTGGAGACAGATGGGGGCTGTCAGATACATGTGATGGGTAGGGAGCTGGGGGCTGTCACTCACCTGTGATGGTGAGTGAGCTGGGGTCTATCACACACCTGTGAAGGGGAGAGAGATGAGGACTGTCAAACACCTGTGATGGGGAGAGAGCTGGGGTCACACATACTTGTGATGCGGAGACAAGTAGTGGCTCTAACATACCTGTGATGCGGAGACAGCTGGGGGCTGTCACATGCATGTGATGGGGAGAGAGTTGGGGGCTGTCAGGCACCTGTGATGTGGAGACACCTGGCGGCTGTCACATACCTGGGATGGGAAGACAAGTGGGGGCTTACATTCACCTGTGTTGGGGACAGAGCTGGGGGCTGTTACTCACCTGTAATGGGGAGAGAGTTGGGGGCTATCACAAACCTGTGATGGGGAAAGAGATGAGGACTGTCAAACACCTGTGATGGGGACAGAGCTGGGCTCTGTCACATACCTGTGATGCGGAGACAGCTGGTGTCTTTCACATAACTGTTATGTGGAGGCAGCTGGGGGCTGACACATACCTGTGATGGGGAGAAAGTTGGTGTCTGTCAGGCACCTGTGATGGGGAGACACCTGAGGGCTGTCACATACCTATGATGGGGAGAAAGCTGGGTGCTGTCACTCACCTATGATGGGGAGAGAGCTGGGGACTGTCGCACACCTGTAATTGGGAGAGAGCTATGGGTTGTCACTCACCTGTGATGGGGAGAGACCTGGGGTGTGTCGCACACCTGTGATGGGGAGAGAGCTGGGGGCTGTCACTCACCTCTAATGGGGAGAGAGCTGGGCGCTGTCACACACATATGATGGGGAGAGAGATGGGGACTGTCAAACACCTGTGATAGGGAGAGAGCTGGGGCTCACACATACCTGTGATGCGTAGACAGCTAATGGTTGTCAAATACCTGTGATGGGGAGTGAGTTGGGGGTTCTCACGCTCCTGTGATGTGGAGACAGCTGGGGGCTACCAGATACCTGTGATGGGGAGAGAGCTGGGGGTTCTCACTCACCTGTAATGGGGAGAGAGATAGGGGCTGTCACTCAGCTGTGATGTGGAGAGAGCTGGGGGCTGTCACTCACCTGTGAAGGGTAGAGAGCTGGGCATTGTCACTCACCTGTGATATGGAGACACCTGTGGACGGTAACACACCTGTGATGAGGAGAGAGCTTGGGGTTGTCACATACCTGTGAGGTGGAGAGAGCTGGTGGCTGTCACATACCTAAAATGGGGAGACTGCTGGGGGCTGACATATACCTGTGATGTGGAGACAGCTGGGGGCTGTCACATACCTGTGAAGGAGAGAGAGCTGGGGCCTGTCACGCACCTCTGATGCAGAGACAGCTGGTGGTTGTCACATACCAGTGATGGGGAGAAAGCTAGGGACTCTCACTCACCTGTGATGGGGAGAGAGCTGGGGACTGTCACTCACCTGTGATGGGGAGAGAGATGGGGGCTGTCACTCACCTGTGATGGGGAGAGAGCTGGGGGCTGTCACCCACCTTTGAAGGGGAGAGAGCCGTGCGTTGTCACACACCTGTGATATGGAGACACCTGGGGACAGTCACACACCTGTGATGGGGAGAGAGCGTGGGGTTGTCACATACCTGTGATGTGGAGACATCTGGGGGCTGTCACATACATATAATTGGGAGACAGCTTGGGCCTCTCATATACCTGTGATAGGGAGAGCTGGGGTCTCTCACTCACCTGTGACGGGGAGATTGCTGGGGGCTGTCACACACCTCTGATGGGGAGAGAGATGGGGACTGTCAAACACCTGTAATGGGGAGAGACCTGGGGTTTGTCACCACCTGTGAAGGGGTGAGAGCTGGGGGCTGTCACGCGCCTGTGATATGGAGAGAGATGGTGACAGTCACACACCTCTGATGGGGAGAGAGCTTGGCGTTGTCACATAACTGTGATGTGGAGACAGCTGGGTTTATCATATACCTGTAATGGGGAGAGAGCTGGGGTCTCTCACATACCTGTGATGTTGAGACAGCTGGGGACTGTCACATACTTGTGATGGGGGGAGAGTTGGGGGCTGTCACGAACCAGTGATGGGGAGAGACCTGGGGTCTGTCACACACCTTTGATGGGGAGAGAGCTAGGGGCTGTCACATACCTGTGATGCGGAGACAGCTGGGGGCTGTCACATACCTGTGATGGGGAGAGAGCTGGGGGCTGTCACTCCCCTGTCTTGGGGAGAGACCTGGGGCCTGTCACACACCTGTGATGGGGAGAGAGCTGGGGCTGTTACTCACCTGTGATGGTGAGAGAGCTGGGGGCAGTCACACACCTGTGATGGGGAGAGAGATGGGGGCTGTCACACACCTGTGATGGGGAGATAGCTGGGGGCTGTCACTCACCTGTGATGGGGAGAGAGATAGAGGCAGTTACATACCTGTGATGGGGAGAGAGCTGGGTACTTTCACACACCTGTGATGGGGAGAGAGATGGGGACTGTCAAACACCTGTGATGGGGAGAGAGATGGGGACGGTCACACACCTGTGACGGGGAGAGAGATGGGGACTGTCAAACACCTATGATGGGGAGAGAGCTGGTTGTTGTCACATACCTGTGATGAGGAGACAGGTGGCGGCTGTAACATACCTGTGATGGGGAGAGAGCTGGGGGCTCTTACTCAGCTGTGATGGGAAGAAAGATGGGGCGGTCACATACCTGTGATGGGGAGGGAATTGGGGGCTGTCAGGCAACTTTGATGAGGTAACAGCTGGGGGCTGTCAAATACCTCGGAAGGGGAGAGAGCTGGGGACTGTCACTCACCTGTGATGGGGAGAGAGTTGGGGGCTGTCACATACGTGTGATGAGGAGAGAGATGGGGACTGTCAAACACCTGTGAGGCGGGGACAGCTGGGGGCTGTCACATACATGTGATGGGGAGAGAGCTGGGGTCTTTTACTCACCTGTAATGGGAAGAGAGATGGGGGCTGTCAAATACCTGTGATAGGGAGAGAGTTGGGGGCTGTCGGGCAAATGTGATGCAGAGACAACTGGGGGCTCTCACATACCTGTGATGGGGAGAGTGCTGGGGGCTGTCACTCACCTGTCATGGGTAGAGAGCTGGTGGCTGTCACGCACCAGTGATGGGGAGAGACCTGGCGGCTGTCACACACCTGTGATGGGCAGAGTTATGGGGACAGTCAAACACCTGTGATGGAGAGAGACTTTGGGTCTGTCACATACCGGTAATGGGGAGAGAGTTGGGGGCTGTCAGGCACCTGTGATGCGGAGACAGCTGGGGCTGTCACATACTTGTGATGCAGAAAACCTGGTGGCTGTTACATACCTGTGATGTGGACAAAGCTGGGGGCTGTCACATACCTGTGATGTGAAGACAGCTGGCGGCTATAATATACCTGTGATGGGGAGAGACCTGGCGGCTGTCACACACCTGTGATGGGGAGACAGATGGTGACTGTCACATACCTGTGATTCGGAGAGAGCTGGGGCTGTCACACATCGGTGATATGGAGAGAGCTGGGGACGGTCACACACCTGTTACGGGGAGAGAGATGGGGACTGTCAAACCCCTATGATGGGGAGAGAGCTGGGAACTGTCATATATCTGTGATGCGGAGAGAGCTGGTGGCTTTCACATACCTGTGATGTGGACACAGCTGGCAGCTGTAACATACCTGTGATGGTGAGAGAGTTGGGGGTTGTCAGGCAACTGTGATGCGGTGACAGCTGGGGGCTGTCAAATACCTCTGACGGGGAGAGAGCTGCAGGCTGTCACTCACCTGTGATGGGAAGAGAGTTGGGGGCTGTCACAAACCAGTGATGGGGAGAGAGATGGGGACGGTTACTCACCTGTGATGGGAAGAGAGATTTGGGCTCTCAGTCACCTGTGATGGGGAGAGAGCTGGGGGCTGTCACTCACCTGTGATTTCGAGAGAGCTGGGGTCTTTCACACACCTATGATGGGGAGAGAGCTGGGGGATGCCACATACCTCTAATGTGGAGACAGATGGGGGCTGTCAGATACATGTGATGGGTAGGGAGCTGGGGGCTGTCACTCACCTGTGATGGTGAGTGAGCTGGGGTCTATCACACACCTGTGAAGGGGAGAGAGATGAGGACTGTCAAACACCTTTGATGGGGAGAGAGCTGGGGTCACACATACTTGTGATGCGGAGACCAGTAGTGGCTCTAACATACCTGTGATGCGGAGACAGCTGGGGGCTGTCACATGCATGTGATGGGGAGAGAGTTGGGGGCTGTCAGGCACCTGTGATGTGGAGACACCTGGCGGCTGTCACATACCTGGGATGGGAAGACAAGTGGGGGCTTACATTCACCTGTGTTGGGGACAGAGCTGGGGGCTGTTACTCACCTGTAATGGGGAGAGAGTTGGGGGCTATCACAAACCTGTGATGGGGAAAGAGATGAGGACTGTCAAACACCTGTGATGGGGACAGAGCTGGGCTCTGTCACATACCTGTGATGCGGAGACAGCTGGTGTCTTTCACATAACTGTTATGTGGAGGCAGCTGGGGGCTGACACATACCTGTGATGGGGAGAAAGTTGGTGTCTGTCAGGCACCTGTGATGGGGAGACACCTGAGGGCTGTCACATACCTATGATGGGGAGAAAGCTGGGTGCTGTCACTCACCTATGATGGGGAGAGAGCTGGGGACTGTCGCACACCTGTAATTGGGAGAGAGCTATGGGCTGTCACTCACCTGTGATGGGGAGAGACCTGGGGTGTGTCGCACACCTGTGATGGGGAGAGAGCTGGGGGCTGTCACTCACCTCTAATGGGGAGAGAGCTGGGCGCTGTCACACACATATGATGGGGAGAGAGATGGGGACTGTCAAACACCTGTGATAGGGAGAGAGCTGGGGCTCACACATACCTGTGATGCGTAGACAGCTAATGGTTGTCAAATACCTGTGATGGGGAGTGAGTTGGGGGTTCTCACGCTCCTGTGATGTGGAGACAGCTGGGGGCTACCAGATACCTGTGATGGGGAGAGAGCTGGGGGTTCTCACTCACCTGTAATGGGGAGAGAGATAGGGGCTGTCACTCAGCTGTGATGTGGAGAGAGCTGGGGGCTGTCACTCACCTGTGAAGGGTAGAGAGCTGGGCATTGTCATTCACCTGTGATATGGAGACACCTGTGGACGGTAACACACCTGTGATGAGGAGAGAGCTTGGGGTTGTCACATACCTGTGAGGTGGAGAGAGCTGGTGGCTGTCACATACCTAAAATGGGGAGACTGCTGGGGGCTGACATATACCTGTGATGTGGAGACAGCTGGGGGCTGTCACATACCTGTGAAGGAGAGAGAGCTGGGGCCTGTCACGCACCTCTGATGCAGAGACAGCTGGTGGTTGTCACATACCAGTGATGGGGAGAAAGCTAGGGACTCTCACTCACCTGTGATGGGGAGAGAGCTGGGGACTGTCACTCACCTGTGATGGGGAGAGAGATGGGGGCTGTCACTCATCTGTGATGGGGAGAGAGCTGGGGGCTGTCACCCACCTTTGAAGGGGAGAGAGCCGTGCGTTGTCACACACCTGTGATATGGAGACACCTGGGGACAGTCACACACCTGTGATGGGGAGAGAGCGTGGGGTTGTCACATACCTGTGATGTGGAGACATCTGGGGGCTGTCACATACATATAATTGGGAGACAGCTTGGGCCTCTCATATACCTGTGATAGGGAGAGCTGGGGTCTCTCACTCACCTGTGATGGGGAGATTGCTGGGGGCTGTCACACACCTCTGATGGGGAGAGAGATGGGGACTGTCAAACACCTGTGATGGGGAGAGACCTGGGGTTTGTCACCACCTGTGAAGGGGTGAGAGCTGGGGGCTGTCACGCGCCTGTGATATGGAGAGAGATGGTGACAGTCACACACCTCTGATGGGGAGAGAGCTTGGCGTTGTCACATACCTGTGATGTGGAGACAGCTGGGTTTATCATATACCTGTAATGGGGAGAGAGCTGGGGTCTCTCACATACCTGTGATGTTGAGACAGCTGGGGGCTGTCACATACTTGTGATGGGGGGAGAGTTGGGGGCTGTCACGAACCAGTGATGGGGAGAGATCCGGGGTCTGTCACACACCTTTGATGGGGAGAGAGCTAGGGGCTGTCACATACCTGTGATGCGGAGACAGCTGGGGGCTGTTACATACCTGTGATGTGGAGAAAGCTGGGAGCTGTCACATACCTGTGATGGGGAGAGAGCTGGGGGCTGTCACTCCCCTGTCTTGGGGAGAGACCTGGGGCCTGTCACACACCTGTGATGGGGAGAGAGCTGGGGCTGTTACTCACCTGTGATGGTGAGAGAGCTGGGGGCAGTCACACACCTGTGATGGGGAGAGAGATGGGGGCTGTCACACACCTGTGATGGAGAGATAGCTGGGGGCTGTCACTCACCTGTGATGGGGAGAGAGATAGAGGCAGTTACATACCTGTGATGGGGAGAGAGCTGGGTACTTTCACACACCTGTGATGGGGAGAGAGATGGGGCCTGTCAAACACCTGTGATGGGGAGAGAGATGGGGACGGTCACACACCTGTGACGGGGAGAGAGATGGGGACTGTCAAACACCTATGATGGGGAGAGAGCTGGTTGTTGTCACATACCTGTGATGAGGAGACAGGTGGCGGCTGTAACATACCTGTGATGGGGAGAGAGCTGGTGGCTCTTACTCAGCTGTGATGGGAAGAAAGATGGGGCGGTCACATACCTGTGATGGGGAGGGAATTGGGGGCTGTCAGGCAACTTTGATGAGGTAACAGCTGGGGGCTGTCAAATACCTCGGAAGGGGAGAGAGCTGGGGACTGTCACTCACCTGTGATGGGGAGAGAGTTGGGGGCTGTCACATACGTGTGATGAGGAGAGAGATGGGGACTGTCATACACCTGTGAGGCGGGGACAGCTGGGGGCTGTCACATACATGTGATGGGGAGAGAGCTGGGGTCTTTTACTCACCTGTAATGGGAAGAGAGATGGGGGCTGTCAAATACCTGTGATAGGGAGAGAGTTGGGGGCTGTCGGGCAAATGTGATGCAGAGACAACTGGGGGCTCTCACATACCTGTGATGGGGAGAGTGCTGGGGGCTGTCACTCACCTGTCATGGGTAGAGAGCTGGTGGCTGTCACGCACCAGTGATGGGGAGAGACCTGGCGGCTGTCACACACCTGTGATGGGCAGAGTTATGGGGACAGTCAAACACCTGTGATGGAGAGAGACTTTGGGTCTGTCACATACCGGTAATGGGGAGAAAGTTGGGGGCTGTCAGGCACCTGTGATGCGGAGACAGCTGGGGCTGTCACATACTTGTGATGCAGAAAACCTGGTGGCTGTTACATACCTGTGATGTGGACAAAGCTGGGTGCTGTCACATACCTGTGATGTGAAGACAGCTGGCGGCTATAATATACCTGTGATGGGGAGAGACCTGGCGGCTGTCACACACCTGTGATGGGGAGACAGATGGTGACTGTCACATACCTGTGATTCGGAGAGAGCTGGGGCTGTCACACATCGGTGATATGGAGAGAGCTGGGGACGGTCACACACCTGTTACGGGTAGAGAGATGGGGACTGTCAAACCCCTATGATGGGGAGAGAGCTGGGAACTGTCATATATCTGTGATGCGGAGAGAGCTGGTGGCTTTCACATACCTGTGATGTGGACACAGCTGGCAGCTGTAATATACCTGTGATGGTGAGAGAGTTGGGGGTTGTCAGGCAACTGTGATGCGGTGACAGCTGGGGGCTGTCAAATACCTCTGACGGGGAGAGAGCTGCAGGCTGTCACTCACCTGTGATGGGAAGAGAGTTGGGGGCTGTCACAAACCAGTGATGGGGAGAGAGATGGGGACGGTTACTCACCTGTGATGGGAAGAGAGATTTGGGCTCTCAGTCACCTGTGATGGGGAGAGAGCTGGGGGCTGTCACTCACCTGTGGTTTCGAGAGAGCTGGGGTCTTTCACACACCTATGATGGGGAGAGAGCTGGGGGATGCCACATACCTCTAATGTGGAGACAGATGGGGGCTGTCAGATACATGTGATGGGTAGGGAGCTGGGGGCTGTCACTCACCTGTGATGGTGAGTGAGCTGGGGTCTATCACACACCTGTGAAGGGGAGAGAGATGAGGACTGTCAAACACCTGTGATGGGGAGAGAGCTGGGGTCACACATACTTGTGATGCGGAGACAAGTAGTGGCTCTAACATACCTGTGATGCGGAGACAGCTGGGGGCTGTCACATGCATGTGATGGGGAGAGAGTTGGGGGCTGTCAGGCACCTGTGATGTGGAGACACCTGGCGGCTGTCACATACCTGGGATGGGAAGACAAGTGGGGGCTTACATTCACCTGTGTTGGGGACAGAGCTGGGGGCTGTTACTCACCTGTAATGGGGAGAGAGTTGGGGGCTATCACAAACCTGTGATGGGGAAAGAGATGAGGACTGTCAAACACCTGTGATGGGGACAGAGCTGGGCTCTGTCACATACCTGTGATGTGGAGACAGCTGGTGTCTTTCACATAACTGTTATGTGGAGGCAGCTGGGGGCTGACACATACCTGTGATGGGGAGAAAGTTGGTGTCTGTCAGGCACCTGTGATGGGGAGACACCTGAGGGCTGTCACATACCTATGATGGGGAGAAAGCTGGGTGCTGTCACTCACCTATGATGGGGAGAGAGCTGGGGACTGTCGCACACCTGTAATTGGGAGAGAGCTATGGGCTGTCACTCACCTGTGATGGGGAGAGACCTGGGGTGTGTCGCACACCTGTGATGGGGAGAGAGCTGGGGGCTGTCACTCACCTCTAATGGGGAGAGAGCTGGGCGCTGTCACACACATATGATGGGGAGAGAGATGGGGACTGTCAAACACCTGTGATAGGGAGAGAGCTGGGGCTCACACATACCTGTGATGCGTAGACAGCTAATGGTTGTCAAATACCTGTGATGGGGAGTGAGTTGGGGGTTCTCACGCTCCTGTGATGTGGAGACAGCTGGGGGCTACCAGATACCTGTGATGGGGAGAGAGCTGGGGGTTCTCACTCACCTGTAATGGGGAGAGAGATAGGGGCTGTCACTCAGCTGTGATGTGGAGAGAGCTGGGGGCTGTCACTCACCTGTGAAGGGTAGAGAGCTGGGCATTGTCACTCACCTGTGATATGGAGACACCTGTGGACGGTAACACACCTGTGATGAGGAGAGAGCTTGGGGTTGTCACATACCTGTGAGGTGGAGAGAGCTGGTGGCTGTCACATACCTAAAATGGGGAGACTGCTGGGGGCTGACATATACCTGTGATGTGGAGACAGCTGGGGGCTGTCACATACCTGTGAAGGAGAGAGAGCTGGGGCCTGTCACGCACCTCTGATGCAGAGACAGCTGGTGGTTGTCACATAGCAGTGATGGGGAGAAAGCTAGGGACTCTCACTCACCTGTGATGGGGAGAGAGCTGGGGACTGTCACTCACCTGTGATGGGGAGAGAGATGGGGGCTGTCACTCACCTGTGATGGGGAGAGAGCTGGGGGCTGTCACCCACCTTTGAAGGGGAGAGAGCCGTGCGTTGTCACACACCTGTGATATGGAGACACCTGGGGACAGTCACACACCTGTGATGGGGAGAGAGCGTGGGGTTGTCACATACCTGTGATGTGGAGACATCTGGGGGCTGTCACATACATATAATTGGGAGACAGCTTGGGCCTCTCATATACCTGTGATAGGGAGAGCTGGGGTCTCTCACTCACCTGTGATGGGGAGATTGCTGGGGGCTGTCACACACCTCTGATGGGGAGAGAGATGGGGACTGTCAAACACCTGTGATGGGGAGAGACCTGGGGTTTGTCACCACCTGTGAAGGGGTGAGAGCTGGGGGCTGTCACGCGCCTGTGATATGGAGAGAGATGGTGACAGTCACACACCTCTGATGGGGAGAGAGCTTGGCGTTGTCACATACCTGTGATGTGGAGGCAGCTGGGTTTATCATATACCTGTAAAGGGGAGAGAGCTGGGGTCTCTCACATACCTGTGATGTTGAGACAGCTGGGGGCTGTCACATACTTGTGATGGGGGGAGAGTTGGGGGCTGTCACGAACCAGTGATGGGGAGAGACCTGGGGTCTGTCACACACCTTTGATGGGGAGAGAGCTAGGGGCTGTCACATACCTGTGATGCGGAGACAGCTGGGGGCTGTTACATACCTGTGATGTGGAGAAAGCTGGGAGCTGTCACATACCTGTGATGGGGAGAGAGCTGGGGGCTGTCACTCCCCTGTCTTGGGGAGAGACCTGGGGCCTGTCACACACCTGTGATGGGGAGAGAGCTGGGGCTGTTACTCACCTGTGATGGTGAGAGAGCTGGGGGCAGTCACACACCTGTGATGGGGAGAGAGATGGGGGCTGTCACACACCTGTGATGGGGAGATAGCTGGGGGCTGTCACTCACCTGTGATGGGGAGAGAGATAGAGGCAGTTACATACCTGTGATGGGGAGAGAGCTGGGTACTTTCACACACCTGTGATGGGGAGAGAGATGGGGACTGTCAAACACCTGTGATGGGGAGAGAGATGGGGACGGTCACACACCTGTGACGGGGAGAGAGATGGGGACTGTCAAACACCTATGATGGGGAGAGAGCTGGTTGTTGTCACATACCTGTGATGAGGAGACAGGTGGCGGCTGTAACATACCTGTGATGGGGAGAGAGCTGGGGGCTCTTACTCAGCTGTGATGGGAAGAAAGATGGGGCGGTCACATACCTGTGATGGGGAGGGAATTGGGGGCTGTCAGGCAACTTTGATGAGGTAACAGCTGGGGGCTGTCAAATACCTCGGAAGGGGAGAGAGCTGGGGACTGTCACTCACCTGTGATGGGGAGAGAGTTGGGGGCTGTCACATACGTGTGATGAGGAGAGAGATGGGGACTGTCAAACACCTGTGAGGCGGGGACAGCTGGGGGCTGTCACATACATATAATTGGGAGACAGCTTGGGCCTCTCATATACCTGTGATAGGGAGAGCTGGGGTCTCTCACTCACCTGTGATGGGGAGATTGCTGGGGGCTGTCACACACCTCTGATGGGGAGAGAGATGGGGACTGTCAAACACCTGTGATGGGGAGAGACCTGGGGTTTGTCACCACCTGTGAAGGGGTGAGAGCTGGGGGCTGTCACGCGCCTGTGATATGGAGAGAGATGGTGACAGTCACACACCTCTGATGGGGAGAGAGCTTGGCGTTGTCACATACCTGTGATGTGGAGACAGCTGGGTTTATCATATACCTGTAATGGGGAGAGAGCTGGGGTCTCTCACATACCTGTGATGTTGAGACAGCTTGGGGCTGTCACATACTTGTGATGGGGGGAGAGTTGGGGGCTGTCACGAACCAGTGATGGGGAGAGACCTGGGGTCTGTCACACACCTTTGATGGGGAGAGAGCTAGGGGCTGTCACATACCTGTGATGCGGAGACAGCTGGGGGCTGTTACATACCTGTGATGTGGAGAAAGCTGGGAGCTGTCACATACCTGTGATGGGGAGAGAGCTGGGGGCTGTCACTCCCCTGTCTTGGGGAGAGACCTGGGGCTTGTCACACACCTGTGATGGGGAGAGAGCTGGGGCTGTTACTCACCTGTGATGGTGAGAGAGCTGGGGGCAGTCACACACCTGTGATGGGGAGAGAGATGGGGGCTGTCACACACCTGTGATGGGGAGATAGCTGGGGGCTGTCACTCACCTGTGATGGGGAGAGAGATAGAGGCAGTTACATACCTGTGATGGGGAGAGAGCTGGGTACTTTCACACACCTGTGATGGGGAGAGAGATGGGGACTGTCAAACACCTGTGATGGGGAGATAGATGGGGAAGGTCACACACCTGTGACGGGGAGAGAGATGGCGACTGTCAAACACCTATGATGGGGAGAGAGCTGGTTGTTTTCACATACCTGTGATGAGGAGACAGGTGGCGGCTGTAACATACCTGTGATGGGGAGAGAGCTGGGGGCTCTTACTCAGCTGTGATGGGAAGAAAGATGGGGCGGTCACATACATGTGATGGGGAGGGAATTGGGAGCTGTCAGGCAACTTTGATGAGGTAACAGCTGGGGGCTGTCAAATACCTCGGAAGGGGAGGGAGCTGGGGACTGTCACTCACCTGTGATGGGGAGAGAGTTGGGGGCTGTCACATACGTGTGATGAGGAGAGAGATGGGGACTGTCAAACACCTGTGAGGCGGGGACAGCTGGGGGCTGTCACATACATGTGATGGGGAGAGAGCTGGGGTCTTTTACTCACCTGTAATGGGAAGAGAGATGGGGGCTGTCAAATACCTGTGATAGGGAAAGAGTTGGGGGCTGTCGGGCAAATGTGATGCAGAGACAACTGGGGGCTCTCACATACCTGTGATGGGGAGAGTGCTGGGGGCTGTCACTCACCTGTCATGGGTAGAGAGCTGGTGGCTGTCACGCACCAGTGATGGGGAGAGACCTGGCGGCTGTCACACACCTGTGATGGGCAGAGTTATGGGGACAGTCAAACACCTGTGATGGAGAGAGACTTTGGGTCTGTCACATACCGGTAATGGGGAGAAAGTTGGGGGCTGTCAGGCACCTGTGATGCGGAGATAGCTGGGGCTGTCACATACTTGTGATGCAGAAAACCTGGTGGCTGTTACATACCTGTGATGTGGACAAAGCTGGGTGCTGTCACATACCTGTGATGTGAAGACAGCTGGCGGCTATAATATACCTGTGATGGGGAGAGACCTGGCGGCTGTCACACACCTGTGATGGGGAGACAGATGGTGACTGTCACATACCTGTGATTCGGAGAGAGCTGGGGCTGTCACACATCGGTGATATGGAGAGAGCTGGGGACGGTCACACACCTGTTACGGGTAGAGAGATGGGGACTGTCAAACCCCTATGATGGGGAGAGAGCTGGGAACTGTCATATATCTGTGATGCGGAGAGAGCTGGTGGCTTTCACATACCTGTGATGTGGACACAGCTGGCAGCTGTAATATACCTGTGATGGTGAGAGAGTTGGGGGTTGTCAGGCAACTGTGATGCGGTGACAGCTGGGGGCTGTCAAATACCTCTGACGGGGAGAGAGCTGCAGGCTGTCACTCACCTGTGATGGGAAGAGAGTTGGGGGCTGTCACAAACCAGTGATGGGGAGAGAGATGGGGACGGTTACTCACCTGTGATGGGAAGAGAGATTTGGGCTCCCTGTCACCTGTGATGGGGAGAGAGCTGGGGGCTGTCACTCACCTGTGATTTCGAGAGAGCTGGGGTCTTTCACACACCTATGATGGGGAGAGAGCTGGGGGATGCCACATACCTCTAATGTGGAGACAGATGGGGGCTGTCAGATACATGTGATGGGTAGGGAGCTGGGGGCTGTCACTCACCTGTGATGGTGAGTGAGCTGGGGTCTATCACACACCTGTGAAGGGGAGAGAGATGAGGACTGTCAAACACCTGTGATGGGGAGAGAGCTGGGGTCACACATACTTGTGATGCGGAGACAAGTAGTGGCTCTAACATACCTGTGATGCGGAGACAGCTGGGGGCTGTCACATGCATGTGATGGGGAGAGAGTTGGGGGCTGTCAGGCACCTGTGATGTGGAGACACCTGGCGGCTGTCACATACCTGGGATGGGAAGACAAGTGGGGGCTTACATTCACCTGTGTTGGGGACAGAGCTGGGGGCTGTTACTCACCTGTAATGGGGAGAGAGTTGGGGGCTATCACAAACCTGTGATGGGGAAAGAGATGAGGACTGTCAAACACCTGTGATGGGGACAGAGCTGGGCTCTGTCACATACCTGTGATGCGGAGACAGCTGGTGTCTTTCACATAACTGTTATGTGGAGGCAGCTGGGGTCTGAAACATACCTGTGATGGGGAGAAAGTTGGTGTCTGTCAGGCACCTGTGATGGGGAGACACCTGAGGGCTGTCACATACCTATGATGGGGAGAAAGCTGGGTGCTGTCTCTCACCTATGATGGGGAGAGAGCTGGGGACTGTCGCACACCTGTAATTGGGAGAGAGCTATGGGCTGTCACTCACCTGTGATGGGGAGAGACCTGGGGTGAGTCGCACACCTGTGATGGGGAGAGAGCTGGGGGCTGTCACTCACCTCTAATGGGGAGAGAGCTGGGCGCTGTCACACACATATGATGGGGAGAGAGATGGGGACTGTCAAACACCTGTGATAGGGAGAGAGCTGGGGCTCACACATACCTGTGATGCGTAGACAGCTAATGGTTGTCAAATACCTGTGATGGGGAGTGAGTTGGGGGTTCTCACGCTCCTGTGATGTGGAGACAGCTGGGGGCTACCAGATACCTTTGATGGGGAGAGAGCTGGGGGTTCTCACTCACCTGTAATGGGGAGAGAGATAGGGGCTGTCACTCAGCTGTGATGTGGAGAGAGCTGGGGGCTGTCACTCACCTGTGAAGGGTAGAGAGCTGGGCATTGTCACTCACCTGTGATATGGAGACACCTGTGGACGGTAACACACCTGTGATGAGGAGAGAGCTTGGGGTTGTCACATACCTGTGAGGTGGAGAGAGCTGGTGGCTGTCACATACCTAAAATGGGGAGACTGCTGGGGGCTGACATATACCTGTGATGTGGAGACAGCTGGGGGCTGTCACATACCTGTGAAGGAGAGAGAGCTGGGGCCTGTCACGCACCTCTGATGCAGAGACAGCTGGTGGTTGTCACATACCAGTGATGGGGAGAAAGCTAGGGACTGTCACTCACCTGTGATGGGGAGAGAGCTGGGGACTGTCACTCACCTGTGATGGGGAGAGAGATGGGGGCTGTCACTCACCTGTGATGGGGAGAGAGCTGGGGGCTGTCACCCACCTTTGAAGGGGAGAGAGCCGTGCGTTGTCACACACCTGTGATATGGAGACACCTGGGGACAGTCACACACCTGTGATGGGGAGAGAGCGTGGGGTTGTCACATACCTGTGATGTGGAGACATCTGGGGGCTGTCACATACATATAATTGGGAGACAGCTTGGGCCTCTCATATACCTGTGATAGGGAGAGCTGGGGTCTCTCACTCACCTGTGACGGGGAGATTGCTGGGGGCTGTCACACACCTCTGATGGGGAGAGAGATGGGGACTGTCAAACACCTGTGATGGGGAGAGACCTGGGGTTTGTCACCACCTCTGAAGGGGTGAGAGCTGGGGGCTGTCACGCGCCTGTGATATGGAGAGAGATGGTGACAGTCACACACCTCTGATGGGGAGAGAGCTTGGCGTTGTCACATACCTGTGATGTGGAGACAGCTGGGTTTATCATATACCTGTAATGGGGAGAGAGCTGGGGTCTCTCACATACCTGTGATGTTGAGACAGCTGGGGGCTGTCACATACTTGTGATGGGGGGAGAGTTGGGGGCTGTCACGAACCAGTGATGGGGAGAGACCTGGGGTCTGTCACACACCTTTGATGGGGAGAGAGCTAGGGGCTGTCACATACCTGTGATGCGGAGACAGCTGGGGGCTGTCACATACCTGTGATGGGGAGAGAGCTGGGGGCTGTCACTCCCCTGTCTTGGGGAGAGACCTGGGGCCTGTCACACACCTGTGATGGGGAGAGAGCTGGGGCTGTTACTCACCTGTGATGGTGAGAGAGCTGGGGGCAGTCACACACCTGTGATGGGGAGAGAGATGGGGGCTGTCACACACCTGTGATGGGGAGATAGCTGGGGGCTGTCACTCACCTGTGATGGGGAGAGAGATAGAGGCAGTTACATACCTGTGATGGGGAGAGAGCTGGG
Organism: Balaenoptera physalus; assembly: GCF_965194825.1. Lineage (NCBI taxonomy): Eukaryota > Metazoa > Chordata > Mammalia > Artiodactyla > Balaenopteridae > Balaenoptera > Balaenoptera physalus. The sequence continues at coordinate 94,007 of NW_028125447.1, read as the reverse complement.
TACTTTCACACACCTGTGATGGGGAGAGAGATGGGGACTGTCAAACACCTGTGATGGGGAGAGAGATGGGGACGGTCACACACCTGTGACGGGGAGAGAGATGGGGACTGTCAAACACCTATGATGGGGAGAGAGCTGGTTGTTGTCACATACCTGTGATGAGGAGACAGGTGGCGGCTGTAACATACCTGTGATGGGGAGAGAGCTGGGGGCTCTTACTCAGCTGTGATGGGAAGAAAGATGGGGCGGTCACATACCTGTGATGGGGAGGGAATTGGGGGCTGTCAGGCAACTTTGATGAGGTAACAGCTGGGGGCTGTCAAATACCTCGGAAGGGGAGAGAGCTGGGGACTGTCACTCACCTGTGATGGGGAGAGAGTTGGGGGCTGTCACATACGTGTGATGAGGAGAGAGATGGGGACTGTCAAACACCTGTGAGGCGGGGACAGCTGGGGGCTGTCACATACATGTGATGGGGAGAGAGCTGGGGTCTTTTACTCACCTGTAATGGGAAGAGAGATGGGGGCTGTCAAATACCTGTGATAGGGAGAGAGTTGGGGGCTGTCGGGCAAATGTGATGCAGAGACAACTGGGGGCTCTCACATACCTGTGATGGGGAGAGTGCTGGGGGCTGTCACTCACCTGTCATGGGTAGAGAGCTGGTGGCTGTCACGCACCAGTGATGGGGAGAGACCTGGCGGCTGTCCCACACCTGTGATGGGCAGAGTTATGGGGACAGTCAAACACCTGTGATGGAGAGAGACTTTGGGTCTGTCACATACCGGTAATGGGGAGAAAGTTGGGGGCTGTCAGGCACCTGTGATGCGGAGACAGCTGGGGCTGTCACATACTTGTGATGCAGAAAACCTGGTGGCTGTTACATACCTGTGATGTGGACAAAGCTGGGGGCTGTCACATACCTGTGATGTGAAGACAGCTGGCGGCTATAATATACCTGTGATGGGGAGAGACCTGGCGGCTGTCACACACCTGTGATGGGGAGACAGATGGTGACTGTCACATACCTGTGATTCGGAGAGAGCTGGGGCTGTCACACATCGGTGATATGGAGAGAGCTGGGGACGGTCACACACCTGTTACAGGGAGAGAGATGGGGACTGTCAAACCCCTATGATGGGGAGAGAGCTGGGAACTGTCATATATCTGTGATGCGGAGAGAGCTGGTGGCTTTCACATACCTGTGATGTGGACACAGCTGGCAGCTGTAACATACCTGTGATGGTGAGAGAGTTGGGGGTTGTCAGGCAACTGTGATGCGGTGACAGCTGGGGGCTGTCAAATACCTCTGACGGGGAGAGAGCTGCAGGCTGTCACTCACCTGTGATGGGAAGAGAGTTGGGGGCTGTCACAAACCAGTGATGGGGAGAGAGATGGGGACGGTTACTCACCTGTGATGGGAAGAGAGATTTGGGCTCTCAGTCACCTGTGATGGGGAGAGAGCTGGGGGCTGTCACTCACCTGTGATTTCGAGAGAGCTGGGGTCTTTCACACACCTATGATGGGGAGAGAGCTGGGGGATGCCACATACCTCTAATGTGGAGACAGATGGGGGCTGTCAGATACATGTGATGGGTAGGGAGCTGGGGGCTGTCACTCACCTGTGATGGTGAGTGAGCTGGGGTCTATCACACACCTGTGAAGGGGAGAGAGATGAGGACTGTCAAACACCTGTGATGGGGAGAGAGCTGGGGTCACACATACTTGTGATGCGGAGACAAGTAGTGGCTCTAACATACCTGTGATGCGGAGACAGCTGGGGGCTGTCACATGCATGTGATGGGGAGAGAGTTGGGGGCTGTCAGGCACCTGTGATGTGGAGACACCTGGCGGCTGTCACATACCTGGGATGGGAAGACAAGTGGGGGCTTACATTCACCTGTGTTGGGGACAGAGCTGGGGGCTGTTACTCACCTGTAATGGGGAGAGAGTTGGGGGCTATCACAAACCTGTGATGGGGAAAGAGATGAGGACTGTCAAACACCTGTGATGGGGACAGAGCTGGGCTCTGTCACATACCTGTGATGCGGAGACAGCTGGTGTCTTTCACATAACTGTTATGTGGAGGCAGCTGGGGGCTGACACATACCTGTGATGGGGAGAAAGTTGGTGTCTGTCAGGCACCTGTGATGGGGAGACACCTGAGGGCTGTCACATACCTATGATGGGGAGAAAGCTGGGTGCTGTCACTCACCTATGATGGGGAGAGAGCTGGGGACTGTCGCACACCTGTAATTGGGAGAGAGCTATGGGCTGTCACTCACCTGTGATGGGGAGAGACCTGGGGTGTGTCGCACACCTGTGATGGGGAGAGAGCTGGGGGCTGTCACTCACCTCTAATGGGGAGAGAGCTGGGCGCTGTCACACACATATGATGGGGAGAGAGATGGGGACTGTCAAACACCTGTGATAGGGAGAGAGCTGGGGCTCACACATACCTGTGATGCGTAGACAGCTAATGGTTGTCAAATACCTGTGATGGGGAGTGAGTTGGGGGTTCTCACGCTCCTGTGATGTGGAGACAGCTGGGGGCTACCAGATACCTGTGATGGGGAGAGAGCTGGGGGTTCTCACTCACCTGTAATGGGGAGAGAGATAGGGGCTGTCACTCAGCTGTGATGTGGAGAGAGCTGGGGGCTGTCACTCACCTGTGAAGGGTAGAGAGCTGGGCATTGTCACTCACCTGTGATATGGAGACACCTGTGGACGGTAACACACCTGTGATGAGGAGAGAGCTTGGGGTTGTCACATACCTGTGAGGTGGAGAGAGCTGGTGGCTGTCACATACCTAAAATGGGGAGACTGCTGGGGGCTGACATATACCTGTGATGTGGAGATAGCTGGGGGCTGTCACATACCTGTGAAGGAGAGAGAGCTGGGGCCTGTCACGCACCTCTGATGCAGAGACAGCTGGTGGTTGTCACATACCAGTGATGGGGAGAAAGCTAGGGACTCTCACTCACCTGTGATGGGGAGAGAGCTGGGGACTGTCACTCACCTGTGATGGGGAGAGAGATGGGGGCTGTCACTCACCTGTGATGGGGAGAGAGCTGGGGGCTGTCACCCACCTTTGAAGGGGAGAGAGCCGTGCGTTGTCACACACCTGTGATATGGAGACACCTGGGGACAGTCACACACCTGTGATGGGGAGAGAGCGTGGGGTTGTCACATACCTGTGATGTGGAGACATCTGGGGGCTGTCACATACATATAATTGGGAGACAGCTTGGGCCTCTCATATACCTGTGATAGGGAGAGCTGGGGTCTCTCACTCACCTGTGATGGGGAGATTGCTGGGGGCTGTCACACACCTCTGATGGGGAGAGAGATGGGGACTGTCAAACACCTGTGATGGGGAGAGACCTGGGGTTTGTCACCACCTGTGAAGGGGTGAGAGCTGGGGGCTGTCACGCGCCTGTGATATGGAGAGAGATGGTGACAGTCACACACCTCTGATGGGGAGAGAGCTTGGCGTTGTCACATACCTGTGATGTGGAGACAGCTGGGTTTATCATATACCTGTAATGGGGAGAGAGCTGGGGTCTCTCACATACCTGTGATGTTGAGACAGCTGGGGGCTGTCACATACTTGTGATGGGGGGAGAGTTGGGGGCTGTCACGAACCAGTGATGGGGAGAGACCTGGGGTCTGTCACACACCTTTGATGGGGAGAGAGCTAGGGGCTGTCACATACCTGTGATGCGGAGACAGCTGGGGGCTGTTACATACCTGTGATGTGGAGAAAGCTGGGAGCTGTCACATACCTGTGATGGGGAGAGAGCTGGGGGCTGTCACTCCCCTGTCTTGGGGAGAGACCTGGGGCCTGTCACACACCTGTGATGGGGAGAGAGCTGGGGCTGTTACTCACCTGTGATGGTGAGAGAGCTGGGGGCAGTCACACACCTGTGATGGGGAGAGAGATGGGGGCTGTCACACACCTGTGATGGGGAGATAGCTGGGGGCTGTCACTCACCTGTGATGGGGAGAGAGATAGAGGCAGTTACATACCTGTGATGGGGAGAGAGCTGGGTACTTTCACACACCTGTGATGGGGAGAGAGATGGGGACTGTCAAACACCTGTGATGGGGAGAGAGATGGGGACGGTCACACACCTGTGACGGGGAGAGAGATGGGGACTGTCAAACACCTATGATGGGGAGAGAGCTGGTTGTTGTCACATACCTGTGATGAGGAGACAGGTGGCGGCTGTAACATACCTGTGATGGGGAGAGAGCTGGGGGCTCTTACTCAGCTGTGATGGGAAGAAAGATGGGGCGGTCACATACCTGTGATGGGGAGGGAATTGGGGGCTGTCAGGCAACTTTGATGAGGTAACAGCTGGGGGCTGTCAAATACCTCGGAAGGGGAGAGAGCTGGGGACTGTCACTCACCTGTGATGGGGAGAGAGTTGGGGGCTGTCACATACGTGTGATGAGGAGAGAGATGGGGACTGTCAAACACCTGTGAGGCGGGGACAGCTGGGGGCTGTCACATACATGTGATGGGGAGAGAGCTGGGGTCTTTTACTCACCTGTAATGGGAAGAGAGATGGGGGCTGTCAAATACCTGTGATAGGGAGAGAGTTGGGGGCTGTCGGGCAAATGTGATGCAGAGACAACTGGGGGCTCTCACATACCTGTGATGGGGAGAGTGCTGGGGGCTGTCACTCACCTGTCATGGGTAGAGAGCTGGTGGCTGTCACGCACCAGTGATGGGGAGAGACCTGGCGGCTGTCACACACCTGTGATGGGCAGAGTTATGGGGACAGTCAAACACCTGTGATGGAGAGAGACTTTGGGTCTGTCACATACCGGTAATGGGGAGAAAGTTGGGGGCTGTCAGGCACCTGTGATGCGGAGACAGCTGGGGCTGTCACATACTTGTGATGCAGAAAACCTGGTGGCTGTTACATACCTGTGATGTGGACAAAGCTGGGGGCTGTCACATACCTGTGATGTGAAGACAGCTGGCGGCTATAATATACCTGTGATGGGGAGAGACCTGGCGGCTGTCACACACCTGTGATGGGGAGACAGATGGTGACTGTCACATACCTGTGATTCGGAGAGAGCTGGGGCTGTCACACATCGGTGATATGGAGAGAGCTGGGGACGGTCACACACCTGTTACAGGGAGAGAGATGGGGACTGTCAAACCCCTATGATGGGGAGAGAGCTGGGAACTGTCATATATCTGTGATGCGGAGAGAGCTGGTGGCTTTCACATACCTGTGATGTGGACACAGCTGGCAGCTGTAACATACCTGTGATGGTGAGAGAGTTGGGGGTTGTCAGGCAACTGTGATGCGGTGACAGCTGGGGGCTGTCAAATACCTCTGACGGGGAGAGAGCTGCAGGCTGTCACTCACCTGTGATGGGAAGAGAGTTGGGGGCTGTCACAAACCAGTGATGGGGAGAGAGATGGGGACGGTTACTCACCTGTGATGGGAAGAGAGATTTGGGCTCTCAGTCACCTGTGATGGGGAGAGAGCTGGGGGCTGTCACTCACCTGTGATTTCGAGAGAGCTGGGGTCTTTCACACACCTATGATGGGGAGAGAGCTGGGGGATGCCACATACCTCTAATGTGGAGACAGATGGGGGCTGTCAGATACATGTGATGGGTAGGGAGCTGGGGGCTGTCACTCACCTGTGATGGTGAGTGAGCTGGGGTCTATCACACACCTGTGAAGGGGAGAGAAATGAGGACTGTCAAACACCTGTGATGGGGAGAGAGCTGGGGTCACACATACTTGTGATGCGGAGACAAGTAGTGGCTCTAACATACCTGTGATGCGGAGACAGCTGGGGGCTGTCACATGCATGTGATGGGGAGAGAGTTGGGGGCTGTCAGGCACCTGTGATGTGGAGACACCTGGCGGCTGTCACATACCTGGGATGGGAAGACAAGTGGGGGCTTACATTCACCTGTGTTGGGGACAGAGCTGGGGGCTGTTACTCACCTGTAATGGGGAGAGAGTTGGGGGCTATCACAAACCTGTGATGGGGAAAGAGATGAGGACTGTCAAACACCTGTGATGGGGACAGAGCTGGGCTCTGTCACATACCTGTGATGCGGAGACAGCTGGTGTCTTTCACATAACTGTTATGTGGAGGCAGCTGGGGGCTGACACATACCTGTGATGGGGAGAAAGTTGGTGTCTGTCAGGCACCTGTGATGGGGAGACACCTGAGGGCTGTCACATACCTATGATGGGGAGAAAGCTGGGTGCTGTCACTCACCTATGATGGGGAGAGAGCTGGGGACTGTCGCACACCTGTAATTGGGAGAGAGCTATGGGCTGTCACTCACCTGTGATGGGGAGAGACCTGGGGTGTGTCGCACACCTGTGATGGGGAGAGAGCTGGGGGCTGTCACTCACCTCTAATGGGGAGAGAGCTGGGCGCTGTCACACACATATGATGGGGAGAGAGATGGGGACTGTCAAACACCTGTGATAGGGAGAGAGCTGGGGCTCACACATACCTGTGATGCGTAGACAGCTAATGGTTGTCAAATACCTGTGATGGGGAGTGAGTTGGGGGTTCTCACGCTCCTGTGATGTGGAGACAGCTGGGGGCTACCAGATACCTGTGATGGGGAGAGAGCTGGGGGTTCTCACTCACCTGTAATGGGGAGAGAGATAGGGGCTGTCACTCAGCTGTGATGTGGAGAGAGCTGGGGGCTGTCACTCACCTGTGAAGGGTAGAGAGCTGGGCATTGTCACTCACCTGTGATATGGAGACACCTGTGGACGGTAACACACCTGTGATGAGGAGAGAGCTTGGGGTTGTCACATACCTGTGAGGTGGAGAGAGCTGGTGGCTGTCACATACCTAAAATGGGGAGACTGCTGGGGGCTGACATATACCTGTGATGTGGAGATAGCTGGGGGCTGTCACATACCTGTGAAGGAGAGAGAGCTGGGGCCTGTCACGCACCTCTGATGCAGAGACAGCTGGTGGTTGTCACATACCAGTGATGGGGAGAAAGCTAGGGACTCTCACTCACCTGTGATGGGGAGAGAGCTGGGGACTGTCACTCACCTGTGATGGGGAGAGAGATGGGGGCTGTCACTCACCTGTGATGGGGAGAGAGCTGGGGGCTGTCACCCACCTTTGAAGGGGAGAGAGCCGTGCGTTGTCACACACCTGTGATATGGAGACACCTGGGGACAGTCACACACCTGTGATGGGGAGAGAGCGTGGGGTTGTCACATACCTGTGATGTGGAGACATCTGGGGGCTGTCACATACATATAATTGGGAGACAGCTTGGGCCTCTCATATACCTGTGATAGGGAGAGCTGGGGTCTCTCACTCACCTGTGATGGGGAGATTGCTGGGGGCTGTCACACACCTCTGATGGGGAGAGAGATGGGGACTGTCAAACACCTGTGATGGGGAGAGACCTGGGGTTTGTCACCACCTGTGAAGGGGTGAGAGCTGGGGGCTGTCACGCGCCTGTGATATGGAGAGAGATGGTGACAGTCACACACCTCTGATGGGGAGAGAGCTTGGCGTTGTCACATACCTGTGATGTGGAGACAGCTGGGTTTATCATATACCTGTAATGGGGAGAGAGCTGGGGTCTCTCACATACCTGTGATGTTGAGACAGCTGGGGGCTGTCACATACTTGTGATGGGGGGAGAGTTGGGGGCTGTCACGAACCAGTGATGGGGAGAGACCTGGGGTCTGTCACACACCTTTGATGGGGAGAGAGCTAGGGGCTGTCACATACCTGTGATGCGGAGACAGCTGGGGGCTGTTACATACCTGTGATGTGGAGAAAGCTGGGAGCTGTCACATACCTGTGATGGGGAGAGAGCTGGGGGCTGTCACTCCCCTGTCTTGGGGAGAGACCTGGGGCCTGTCACACACCTGTGATGGGGAGAGAGCTGGGGCTGTTACTCACCTGTGATGGTGAGAGAGCTGGGGGCAGTCACACACCTGTGATGGGGAGAGAGATGGGGGCTGTCACACACCTGTGATGGGGAGATAGCTGGGGGCTGTCACTCACCTGTGATGGGGAGAGAGATAGAGGCAGTTACATACCTGTGATGGGGAGAGAGCTGGGTACTTTCACACACCTGTGATGGGGAGAGAGATGGGGACTGTCAAACACCTGTGATGGGGAGAGAGATGGGGACGGTCACACACCTGTGACGGGGAGAGAGATGGGGACTGTCAAACACCTATGATGGGGAGAGAGCTGGTTGTTGTCACATACCTGTGATGAGGAGACAGGTGGCGGCTGTAACATACCTGTGATGGGGAGAGAGCTGGGGGCTCTTACTCAGCTGTGATGGGAAGAAAGATGGGGCGGTCACATACCTGTGATGGGGAGGGAATTGGGGGCTGTCAGGCAACTTTGATGAGGTAACAGCTGGGGGCTGTCAAATACCTCGGAAGGGGAGAGAGCTGGGGACTGTCACTCACCTGTGATGGGGAGAGAGTTGGGGGCTGTCACATACGTGTGATGAGGAGAGAGATGGGGACTGTCAAACACCTGTGAGGCGGGGACAGCTGGGGGCTGTCACATACATGTGATGGGGAGAGAGCTGGGGTCTTTTACTCACCTGTAATGGGAAGAGAGATGGGGGCTGTCAAATACCTGTGATAGGGAGAGAGTTGGGGGCTGTCGGGCAAATGTGATGCAGAGACAACTGGGGGCTCTCACATACCTGTGATGGGGAGAGTGCTGGGGGCTGTCACTCACCTGTCATGGGTAGAGAGCTGGTGGCTGTCACGCACCAGTGATGGGGAGAGACCTGGCGGCTGTCACACACCTGTGATGGGCAGAGTTATGGGGACAGTCAAACACCTGTGATGGAGAGAGACTTTGGGTCTGTCACATACCGGTAATGGGGAGACAGTTGGGGGCTGTCAGGCACCTGTGATGCGGAGACAGCTGGGGCTGTCACATACTTGTGATGCAGAAAACCTGGTGGCTGTTACATGCCTGTGATGTGGACAAAGCTGGGGGCTGTCAAATACCTGTGATGTGAAGACAGCTGGCGGCTATAATATACCTGTGATGGGGAGAGACCTGGCGGCTGTCACACACCTGTGATGGGGAGACAGATGGTGACTGTCACATACCTGTGATTCGGAGAGAGCTGGGGCTGTCACACATCGGTGATATGGAGAGAGCTGGGGACGGTCACACACCTGTTACGGGGAGAGAGATGGGGACTGTCAAACCCCTATGATGGGGAGAGAGCTGGGAACTGTCATATATCTGTGATGCGGAGAGAGCTGGTGGCTTTCACATACCTGTGATGTGGACACAGCTGGCAGCTGTAACATACCTGTGATGGTGAGAGAGTTGGGGGTTGTCAGGCAACTGTGATGCGGTGACAGCTGGGGGCTGTCAAATACCTCTGACGGGGAGAGAGCTGCAGGCTGTCACTCACCTGTGATGGGAAGAGAGTTGGGGGCTGTCACAAACCAGTGATGGGGAGAGAGATGGGGACGGTTACTCACCTGTGATGGGAAGAGAGATTTGGGCTCTCAGTCACCTGTGATGGGGAGAGAGCTGGGGGCTGTCACTCACCTGTGATTTCGAGAGAGCTGGGGTCTTTCACACACCTATGATGGGGAGAGAGCTGGGGGATGCCACATACCTCTAATGTGGAGACAGATGGGGGCTGTCAGATACATGTGATGGGTAGGGAGCTGGGGGCTGTCACTCACCTGTGATGGTGAGTGAGCTGGGGTCTATCACACACCTGTGAAGGGGAGAGAGATGAGGACTGTCAAACACCTGTGATGGGGAGAGAGCTGGGGTCACACATACTTGTGATGCGGAGACAAGTAGTGGCTCTAACATACCTGTGATGCGGAGACAGCTGGGGGCTGTCACATGCATGTGATGGGGAGAGAGTTGGGGGCTGTCAGGCACCTGTGATGTGGAGACACCTGGCGGCTGTCACATACCTGGGATGGGAAGACAAGTGGGGGCTTACATTCACCTGTGTTGGGGACAGAGCTGGGGGCTGTTACTCACCTGTAATGGGGAGAGAGTTGGGGGCTATCACAAACCTGTGATGGGGAAAGAGATGAGGACTGTCAAACACCTGTGATGGGGACAGAGCTGGGCTCTGTCACATACCTGTGATGCGGAGACAGCTGGTGTCTTTCACATAACTGTTATGTGGAGGCAGCTGGGGGCTGACACATACCTGTGATGGGGAGAAAGTTGGTGTCTGTCAGGCACCTGTGATGGGGAGACACCTGAGGGCTGTCACATACCTATGATGGGGAGAAAGCTGGGTGCTGTCACTCACCTATGATGGGGAGAGAGCTGGGGACTGTCGCACACCTGTAATTGGGAGAGAGCTATGGGCTGTCACTCACCTGTGATGGGGAGAGACCTGGGGTGTGTCGCACACCTGTGATGGGGAGAGAGCTGGGGGCTGTCACTCACCTCTAATGGGGAGAGAGCTGGGCGCTGTCACACACATATGATGGGGAGAGAGATGGGGACTGTCAAACACCTGTGATAGGGAGAGAGCTGGGGCTCACACATACCTGTGATGCGTAGACAGCTAATGGTTGTCAAATACCTGTGATGGGGAGTGAGTTGGGGGTTCTCACGCTCCTGTGATGTGGAGACAGCTGGGGGCTACCAGATACCTGTGATGGGGAGAGAGCTGGGGGTTCTCACTCACCTGTAATGGGGAGAGAGATAGGGGCTGTCACTCAGCTGTGATGTGGAGAGAGCTGGGGGCTGTCACTCACCTGTGAAGGGTAGAGAGCTGGGCATTGTCACTCACCTGTGATATGGAGACACCTGTGGACGGTAACACACCTGTGATGAGGAGAGAGCTTGGGGTTGTCACATACCTGTGAGGTGGAGAGAGCTGGTGGCTGTCACATACCTAAAATGGGGAGACTGCTGAGGGCTGACATATACCTGTGATGTGGAGACAGCTGGGGGCTGTCACATACCTGTGAAGGAGAGAGAGCTGGGGCCTGTCACGCACCTCTGATGCAGAGACAGCTGGTGGTTGTCACATACCAGTGATGGGGAGAAAGCTAGGGACTCTCACTCACCTGTGATGGGGAGAGAGCTGGGGACTGTCACTCACCTGTGATGGGGAGAGAGATGGGGGCTGTCACTCACCTGTGATGGGGAGAGAGCTGGGGGCTGTCACCCACCTTTGAAGGGGAGAGAGCCGTGCGTTGTCACACACCTGTGATATGGAGACACCTGGGGACAGTCACACACCTGTGATGGGGAGAGAGCGTGGGGTTGTCACATACCTGTGATGTGGAGACATCTGGGGGCTGTCACATACATATAATTGGGAGACAGCTTGGGCCTCTCATATACCTGTGATAGGGAGAGCTGGGGTCTCTCACTCACCTGTGATGGGGAGATTGCTGGGGGCTGTCACACACCTCTGATGGGGAGAGAGATGGGGACTGTCAAACACCTGTGATGGGGAGAGACCTGGGGTTTGTCACCACCTGTGAAGGGGTGAGAGCTGGGGGCTGTCACGCGCCTGTGATATGGAGAGAGATGGTGACAGTCACACACCTCTGATGGGGAGAGAGCTTGGCGTTGTCACATACCTGTGATGTGGAGACAGCTGGGTTTATCATATACCTGTAATGGGGAGAGAGCTGGGGTCTCTCACATACCTGTGATGTTGAGACAGCTGGGGGCTGTCACATACTTGTGATGGGGGGAGAGTTGGGGGCTGTCACGAACCAGTGATGGGGAGAGATCTGGGGTCTGTCACACACCTTTGATGGGGAGAGAGCTAGGGGCTGTCACATACCTGTGATGCGGAGACAGCTGGGGGCTGTTACATACCTGTGATGTGGAGAAAGCTGGGAGCTGTCACATACCTGTGATGGGGAGAGAGCTTGGGGCTGTCACTCCCCTGTCTTGGGGAGAGACCTGGGGCCTGTCACACACCTGTGATGGGGAGAGAGCTGGGGCTGTTACTCACCTGTGATGGTGAGAGAGCTGGGGGCAGTCACACACCTGTGATGGGGAGAGAGATGGGGGCTGTCACACACCTGTGATGGGGAGATAGCTGGGGGCTGTCACTCACCTGTGATGGGGAGAGAGATAGAGGCGGTTACATACCTGTGATGGGGAGAGAGCTGGGTACTTTCACACACCTGTGATGGGGAGAGAGATGGGGACTGTCAAACACCTGTGATGGGGAGAGAGATGGGGACGGTCACACACCTGTGACGGGGAGAGAGATGGGGACTGTCAAACACCTATGATGGGGAGAGAGCTGGTTGTTGTCACATACCTGTGATGAGGAGACAGGTGGCGGCTGTAACATACCTGTGATGTGGAGACATCTGGGGGCTGTCACATACATATAATTGGGAGACAGCTTGGGCCTCTCATATACCTGTGATAGGGAGAGCTGGGGTCTCTCACTCACCTGTGATGGGGAGATTGCTGGGGGCTGTCACACACCTCTGATGGGGAGAGAGATGGGGACTGTCAAACACCTGTGATGGGGAGAGACCTGGGGTTTGTCACCACCTGTGAAGGGGTGAGAGCTGGGGGCTGTCACGCGCCTGTGATATGGAGAGAGATGGTGACAGTCACACACCTCTGATGGGGAGAGAGCTTGGCGTTGTCACATACCTGTGATGTGGAGACAGCTGGGTTTATCATATACCTGTAATGGGGAGAGAGCTGGGGTCTCTCACATACCTGTGATGTTGAGACAGCTTGGGGCTGTCACATACTTGTGATGGGGGGAGAGTTGGGGGCTGTCACGAACCAGTGATGGGGAGAGACCTGGGGTCTGTCACACACCTTTGATGGGGAGAGAGCTAGGGGCTGTCACATACCTGTGATGCGGAGACAGCTGGGGGCTGTTACATACCTGTGATGTGGAGAAAGCTGGGAGCTGTCACATACCTGTGATGGGGAGAGAGCTGGGGGCTGTCACTCCCCTGTCTTGGGGAGAGACCTGGGGCTTGTCACACACCTGTGATGGGGAGAGAGCTGGGGCTGTTACTCACCTGTGATGGTGAGAGAGCTGGGGGCAGTCACACACCTGTGATGGGGAGAGAGATGGGGGCTGTCACACACCTGTGATGGGGAGATAGCTGGGGGCTGTCACTCACCTGTGATGGGGAGAGAGATAGAGGCAGTTACATACCTGTGATGGGGAGAGAGCTGGGTACTTTCACACACCTGTGATGGGGAGAGAGATGGGGACTGTCAAACACCTGTGATGGGGAGAGAGATGGGGAAGGTCACACACCTGTGACGGGGAGAGAGATGGGGACTGTCAAACACCTATGATGGGGAGAGAGCTGGTTGTTTTCACATACCTGTGATGAGGAGACAGGTGGCGGCTGTAACATACCTGTGATGGGGAGAGAGCTGGGGGCTCTTACTCAGCTGTGATGGGAAGAAAGATGGGGCGGTCACATACCTGTGATGGGGAGGGAATTGGGGGCTGTCAGGCAACTTTGATGAGGTAACAGCTGGGGGCTGTCAAATACCTCGGAAGGGGAGGGAGCTGGGGACTGTCACTCACCTGTGATGGGGAGAGAGTTGGGGGCTGTCACATACGTGTGATGAGGAGAGAGATGGGGACTGTCAAACACCTGTGAGGCGGGGACAGCTGGGGGCTGTCACATACATGTGATGGGGAGAGAGCTGGGGTCTTTTACTCACCTGTAATGGGAAGAGAGATGGGGGCTGTCAAATACCTGTGATAGGGAGAGAGTTGGGGGCTGTCGGGCAAATGTGATGCAGAGACAACTGGGGGCTCTCACATACCTGTGATGGGGAGAGTGCTGGGGGCTGTCACTCACCTGTCATGGGTAGAGAGCTGGTGGCTGTCACGCACCAGTGATGGGGAGAGACCTGGCGGCTGTCACACACCTGTGATGGGCAGAGTTATGGGGACAGTCAAACACCTGTGATGGAGAGAGACTTTGGGTCTGTCACATACCGGTAATGGGGAGACAGTTGGGGGCTGTCAGGCACCTGTGATGCGGAGACAGCTGGGGCTGTCACATACTTGTGATGCAGAAAACCTGGTGGCTGTTACATACCTGTGATGTGGACAAAGCTGGGTGCTGTCACATACCTGTGATGTGAAGACAGCTGGCGGCTATAATATACCTGTGATGGGGAGAGACCTGGCGGCTGTCACACACCTGTGATGGGGAGACAGATGGTGACTGTCACATACCTGTGATTCGGAGAGAGCTGGGGCTGTCACACATCGGTGATATGGAGAGAGCTGGGGACGGTCACACACCTGTTACGGGTAGAGAGATGGGGACTGTCAAACCCCTATGATGGGGAGAGAGCTGGGAACTGTCATATATCTGTGATGCGGAGAGAGCTGGTGGCTTTCACATACCTGTGATGTGGACACAGCTGGCAGCTGTAACATACCTGTGATGGTGAGAGAGTTGGGGGTTGTCAGGCAACTGTGATGCGGTGACAGCTGGGGGCTGTCAAATACCTCTGACGGGGAGAGAGCTGCAGGCTGTCACTCACCTGTGATGGGAAGAGAGTTGGGGGCTGTCACAAACCAGTGATGGGGAGAGAGATGGGGACGGTTACTCACCTGTGATGGGAAGAGAGATTTGGGCTCTCAGTCACCTGTGATGGGGAGAGAGCTGGGGGCTGTCACTCACCTGTGATTTCGAGAGAGCTGGGGTCTTTCACACACCTATGATGGGGAGAGAGCTGGGGGATGCCACATACCTCTAATGTGGAGACAGATGGGGGCTGTCAGATACATGTGATGGGTAGGGAGCTGGGGGCTGTCACTCACCTGTGATGGTGAGTGAGCTGGGGTCTATCACACACCTGTGAAGGGGAGAGAGATGAGGACTGTCAAACACCTTTGATGGGGAGAGAGCTGGGGTCACACATACTTGTGATGCGGAGACCAGTAGTGGCTCTAACATACCTGTGATGCGGAGACAGCTGGGGGCTGTCACATGCATGTGATGGGGAGAGAGTTGGGGGCTGTCAGGCACCTGTGATGTGGAGACACCTGGCGGCTGTCACATACCTGGGATGGGAAGACAAGTGGGGGCTTACATTCACCTGTGTTGGGGACAGAGCTGGGGGCTGTTACTCACCTGTAATGGGGAGATAGTTGGGGGCTATCACAAACCTGTGATGGGGAAAGAGATGAGGACTGTCAAACACCTGTGATGGGGACAGAGCTGGGCTCTGTCACATACCTGTGATGCGGAGACAGCTGGTGTCTTTCACATAACTGTTATGTGGAGGCAGCTGGGGGCTGACACATACCTGTGATGGGGAGAAAGTTGGTGTCTGTCAGGCACCTGTGATGGGGAGACACCTGAGGGCTGTCACATACCTATGATGGGGAGAAAGCTGGGTGCTGTCACTCACCTATGATGGGGAGAGAGCTGGGGACTGTCGCACACCTGTAATTGGGAGAGAGCTATGGGCTGCCACTCACCTGTGATGGGGAGAGACCTGGGGTGTGTCGCACACCTGTGATGGGGAGAGAGCTGGGGGCTGTCACTCACCTCTAATGGGGAGAGAGCTGGGCGCTGTCACACACATATGATGGGGAGAGAGATGGGGACTGTCAAACACCTGTGATAGGGAGAGAGCTGGGGCTCACACATACCTGTGATGCGTAGACAGCTAATGGTTGTCAAATACCTGTGATGGGGAGTGAGTTGGGGGTTCTCACGCTCCTGTGATGTGGAGACAGCTGGGGGCTACCAGATACCTTTGATGGGGAGAGAGCTGGGGGTTCTCACTCACCTGTAATGGGGAGAGAGATAGGGGCTGTCACTCAGCTGTGATGTGGAGAGAGCTGGGGGCTGTCACTCACCTGTGAAGGGTAGAGAGCTGGGCATTGTCACTCACCTGTGATATGGAGACACCTGTGGACGGTAACACACCTGTGATGAGGAGAGAGCTTGGGGTTGTCACATACCTGTGAGGTGGAGAGAGCTGGTGGCTGTCACATACCTAAAATGGGGAGACTGCTGGGGGCTGACATATACCTGTGATGTGGAGACAGCTGGGGGCTGTCACATACCTGTGAAGGAGAGAGAGCTGGGGCCTGTCACGCACCTCTGATGCAGAGACAGCTGGTGGTTGTCACATACCAGTGATGGGGAGAAAGCTAGGGACTGTCACTCACCTGTGATGGGGAGAGAGCTGGGGACTGTCACTCACCTGTGATGGGGAGAGAGATGGGGGCTGTCACTCACCTGTGATGGGGAGAGAGCTGGGGGCTGTCACCCAACTTTGAAGGGGAGAGAGCCGTGCGTTGTCACACACCTGTGATATGGAGACACCTGGGGACAGTCACACACCTGTGATGGGGAGAGAGCGTGGGGTTGTCACATACCTGTGATGTGGAGACATCTGGGGGCTGTCACATACATATAATTGGGAGACAGCTTGGGCCTCTCATATACCTGTGATAGGGAGAGCTGGGGTCTCTCACTCACCTGTGACGGGGAGATTGCTGGGGGCTGTCACACACCTCTGATGGGGAGAGAGATGGGGACTGTCAAACACCTGTAATGGGGAGAGACCTGGGGTTTGTCACCACCTGTGAAGGGGTGAGAGCTGGGGGCTGTCACGCGCCTGTGATATGGAGAGAGATGGTGACAGTCACACACCTCTGATGGGGAGAGAGCTTGGCGTTGTCACATACCTGTGATGTGGAGACAGCTGGGTTTATCATATACCTGTAATGGGGAGAGAGCTGGGGTCTCTCACATACCTGTGATGTTGAGACAGCTGGGGACTGTCACATACTTGTGATGGGGGGAGAGTTGGGGGCTGTCACGAACCAGTGATGGGGAGAGACCTGGGGTCTGTCACACACCTTTGATGGGGAGAGAGCTAGGGGCTGTCACATACCTGTGATGCGGAGACAGCTGGGGGCTGTCACATACCTGTGATGGGGAGAGAGCTGGGGGCTGTCACTCCCCTGTCTTGGGGAGAGACCTGGGGCCTGTCACACACCTGTGATGGGGAGAGAGCTGGGGCTGTTACTCACCTGTGATGGTGAGAGAGCTGGGGGCAGTCACACACCTGTGATGGGGAGAGAGATGGGGGCTGTCACACACCTGTGATGGGGAGATAGCTGGGGGCTGTCACTCACCTGTGATGGGGAGAGAGATAGAGGCAGTTACATACCTGTGATGGGGAGAGAGCTGGGTACTTTCACACACCTGTGATGGGGAGAGAGATGGGGACTGTCAAACACCTGTGATGGGGAGAGAGATGGGGACGGTCACACACCTGTGACGGGGAGAGAGATGGGGACTGTCAAACACCTATGATGGGGAGAGAGCTGGTTGTTGTCACATACCTGTGATGAGGAGACAGGTGGCGGCTGTAACATACCTGTGATGGGGAGAGAGCTGGGGGCTCTTACTCAGCTGTGATGGGAAGAAAGATGGGGCGGTCACATACCTGTGATGGGGAGGGAATTGGGGGCTGTCAGGCAACTTTGATGAGGTAACAGCTGGGGGCTGTCAAATACCTCGGAAGGGGAGAGAGCTGGGGACTGTCACTCACCTGTGATGGGGAGAGAGTTGGGGGCTGTCACATACGTGTGATGAGGAGAGAGATGGGGACTGTCACTCACCTGTGAGGCGGGGACAGCTGGGGGCTGTCACATACATGTGATGGGGAGAGAGCTGGGGTCTTTTACTCACCTGTAATGGGAAGAGAGATGGGGGCTGTCAAATACCTGTGATAGGGAGAGAGTTGGGGGCTGTCGGGCAAATGTGATGCAGAGACAACTGGGGGCTCTCACATACCTGTGATGGGGAGAGTGCTGGGGGCTGTCACTCACCTGTCATGGGTAGAGAGCTGGTGGCTGTCACGCACCAGTGATGGGGAGAGACCTGGCGGCTGTCACACACCTGTGATGGGCAGAGTTATGGGGACAGTCAAACACCTGTGATGGAGAGAGACTTTGGGTCTGTCACATACCGGTAATGGGGAGACAGTTGGGGGCTGTCAGGCACCTGTGATGCGGAGACAGCTGGGGCTGTCACATACTTGTGATGCAGAAAACCTGGTGGCTGTTACATACCTGTGATGTGGACAAAGCTGGGGGCTGTCACATACCTGTGATGTGAAGACAGCTGGCGGCTATAATATACCTGTGATGGGGAGAGACCTGGCGGCTGTCACACACCTGTGATGGGGAGACAGATGGTGACTGTCACATACCTGTGATTCGGAGAGAGCTGGGGCTGTCACACATCGGTGATATGGAGAGAGCTGGGGACGGTCACACACCTGTTACGGGGAGAGAGATGGGGACTGTCAAACCCCTATGATGGGGAGAGAGCTGGGAACTGTCATATATCTGTGATGCGGAGAGAGCTGGTGGCTTTCACATACCTGTGATGTGGACACAGCTGGCAGCTGTAACATACCTGTGATGGTGAGAGAGTTGGGGGTTGTCAGGCAACTGTGATGCGGTGACAGCTGGGGGCTGTCAAATACCTCTGACGGGGAGAGAGCTGCAGGCTGTCACTCACCTGTGATGGGAAGAGAGTTGGGGGCTGTCACAAACCAGTGATGGGGAGAGAGATGGGGACGGTTACTCACCTGTGATGGGAAGAGAGATTTGGGCTCTCAGTCACCTGTGATGGGGAGAGAGCTGGGGGCTGTCACTCACCTGTGATTTCGAGAGAGCTGGGGTCTTTCACACACCTATGATGGGGAGAGAGCTGGGGGATGCCACATACCTCTAATGTGGAGACAGATGGGGGCTGTCAGATACATGTGATGGGTAGGGAGCTGGGGGCTGTCACTCACCTGTGATGGTGAGTGAGCTGGGGTCTATCACACACCTGTGAAGGGGAGAGAGATGAGGACTGTCAAACACCTTTGATGGGGAGAGAGCTGGGGTCACACATACTTGTGATGCGGAGACCAGTAGTGGCTCTAACATACCTGTGATGCGGAGACAGCTGGGGGCTGTCACATGCATGTGATGGGGAGAGAGTTGGGGGCTGTCAGGCACCTGTGATGTGGAGACACCTGGCGGCTGTCACATACCTGGGATGGGAAGACAAGTGGGGGCTTACATTCACCTGTGTTGGGGACAGAGCTGGGGGCTGTTACTCACCTGTAATGGGGAGAGAGTTGGGGGCTATCACAAACCTGTGATGGGGAAAGAGATGAGGACTGTCAAACACCTGTGATGGGGACAGAGCTGGGCTCTGTCACATACCTGTGATGCGGAGACAGCTGGTGTCTTTCACATAACTGTTATGTGGAGGCAGCTGGGGGCTGACACATACCTGTGATGGGGAGAAAGTTGGTGTCTGTCAGGCACCTGTGATGGGGAGACACCTGAGGGCTGTCACATACCTATGATGGGGAGAAAGCTGGGTGCTGTCACTCACCTATGATGGGGAGAGAGCTGGGGACTGTCACACACCTGTAATTGGGAGAGAGCTATGGGCTGTCACTCACCTGTGATGGGGAGAGACCTGGGGTGTGTCGCACACCTGTGATGGGGAGAGAGCTGGGGGCTGTCACTCACCTCTAATGGGGAGAGAGCTGGGCGCTGTCACACACATATGATGGGGAAAGAGATGGGGACTGTCAAACACCTGTGATAGGGAGAGAGCTGGGGCTCACACATACCTGTGATGCGTAGACAGCTAATGGTTGTCAAATACCTGTGATGGGGAGTGAGTTGGGGGTTCTCACGCTCCTGTGATGTGGAGACAGCTGGGGGCTACCAGATACCTGTGATGGGGAGAGAGCTGGGGGTTCTCACTCACCTGTAATGGGGAGAGAGATAGGGGCTGTCACTCAGCTGTGATGTGGAGAGAGCTGGGGGCTGTCACTCACCTGTGAAGGGTAGAGAGCTGGGCATTGTCATTCACCTGTGATATGGAGACACCTGTGGACGGTAACACACCTGTGATGAGGAGAGAGCTTGGGGTTGTCACATACCTGTGAGGTGGAGAGAGCTGGTGGCTGTCACATACCTAAAATGGGGAGACTGCTGGGGGCTGACATATACCTGTGATGTGGAGACAGCTGGGGGCTGTCACATACCTGTGAAGGAGAGAGAGCTGGGGCCTGTCACGCACCTCTGATGCAGAGACAGCTGGTGGTTGTCACATACCAGTGATGGGGAGAAAGCTAGGGACTCTCACTCACCTGTGATGGGGAGAGAGCTGGGGACTGTCACTCACCTGTGATGGGGAGAGAGATGGGGGCTGTCACTCACCTGTGATGGGGAGAGAGCTGGGGGCTGTCACCCACCTTTGAAGGGGAGAGAGCCGTGCGTTGTCACACACCTGTGATATGGAGACACCTGGGGACAGTCACACACCTGTGATGGGGAGAGAGCGTGGGGTTGTCACATACCTGTGATGTGGAGACATCTGGGGGCTGTCACATACATATAATTGGGAGACAGCTTGGGCCTCTCATATACCTGTGATAGGGAGAGCTGGGGTCTCTCACTCACCTGTGATGGGGAGATTGCTGGGGGCTGTCACACACCTCTGATGGGGAGAGAGATGGGGACTGTCAAACACCTGTGATGGGGAGAGACCTGGGGTTTGTCACCACCTGTGAAGGGGTGAGAGCTGGGGGCTGTCACGCGCCTGTGATATGGAGAGAGATGGTGACAGTCACACACCTCTGATGGGGAGAGAGCTTGGCGTTGTCACATACCTGTGATGTGGAGACAGCTGGGTTTATCATATACCTGTAATGGGGAGAGAGCTGGGGTCTCTCACATACCTGTGATGTTGAGACAGCTTGGGGCTGTCACATACTTGTGATGGGGGGAGAGTTGGGGGCTGTCACGAACCAGTGATGGGGAGAGACCTGGGGTCTGTCACACACCTTTGATGGGGAGAGAGCTAGGGGCTGTCACATACCTGTGATGCGGAGACAGCTGGGGGCTGTTACATACCTGTGATGTGGAGAAAGCTGGGAGCTGTCACATACCTGTGATGGGGAGAGAGCTGGGGGCTGTCACTCCCCTGTCTTGGGGAGAGACCTGGGGCTTGTCACACACCTGTGATGGGGAGAGAGCTGGGGCTGTTACTCACCTGTGATGGTGAGAGAGCTGGGGGCAGTCACACACCTGTGATGGGGAGAGAGATGGGGGCTGTCACACACCTGTGATGGGGAGATAGCTGGGGGCTGTCACTCACCTGTGATGGGGAGAGAGATAGAGGCAGTTACATACCTGTGATGGGGAGAGAGCTGGGTACTTTCACACACCTGTGATGGGGAGAGAGATGGGGACTGTCAAACACCTGTGATGGGGAGAGAGATGGGGAAGGTCACACACCTGTGACGGGGAGAGAGATGGCGACTGTCAAACACCTATGATGGGGAGAGAGCTGGTTGTTTTCACATACCTGTGATGAGGAGACAGGTGGCGGCTGTAACATACCTGTGATGGGGAGAGAGCTGGGGGCTCTTACTCAGCTGTGATGGGAAGAAAGATGGGGCGGTCACATACCTGTGATGGGGAGGGAATTGGGGGCTGTCAGGCAACTTTGATGAGGTAACAGCTGGGGGCTGTCAAATACCTCGGAAGGGGAGAGAGCTGGGGACTGTCACTCACCTGTGATGGGGAGAGAGTTGGGGGCTGTCACATACGTGTGATGAGGAGAGAGATGGGGACTGTCAAACACCTGTGAGGCGGGGACAGCTGGGGGCTGTCACATACATGTGATGGGGAGAGAGCTGGGGTCTTTTACTCACCTGTAATGGGAAGAGAGATGGGGGCTGTCAAATACCTGTGATAGGGAGAGAGTTGGGGGCTGTCGGGCAAATGTGATGCAGAGACAACTGGGGGCTCTCACATACCTGTGATGGGGAGAGTGCTGGGGGCTGTCACTCACCTGTCATGGGTAGAGAGCTGGTGGCTGTCACGCACCAGTGATGGGGAGAGACCTGGCGGCTGTCACACACCTGTGATGGGCAGAGTTATGGGGACAGTCAAACACCTGTGATGGAGAGAGACTTTGGGTCTGTCACATACCGGTAATAGGGAGAAAGTTGGGGGCTGTCAGGCACCTGTGATGCGGAGACAGCTGGGGCTGTCACATACTTGTGATGCAGAAAACCTGGTGGCTGTTACATACCTGTGATGTGGACAAAGCTGGGGGCTGTCACATACCTGTGATGTGAAGACAGCTGGCGGCTATAATATACCTGTGATGGGGAGAGACCTGGCGGCTGTCACACACCTGTGATGGGGAGACAGATGGTGACTGTCACATACCTGTGATTCGGAGAGAGCTGGGGCTGTCACACATCGGTGATATGGAGAGAGCTGGGGACGGTCACACACCTGTTACGGGGAGAGAGATGGGGACTGTCAAACCCCTATGATGGGGAGAGAGCTGGGAACTGTCATATATCTGTGATGCGGAGAGAGCTGGTGGCTTTCACATACCTGTGATGTGGACACAGCTGGCAGCTGTAACATACCTGTGATGGTGAGAGAGTTGGGGGTTGTCAGGCAACTGTGATGCGGTGACAGCTGGGGGCTGTCAAATACCTCTGACGGGGAGAGAGCTGCAGGCTGTCACTCACCTGTGATGGGAAGAGAGTTGGGGGCTGTCACAAACCAGTGATGGGGAGAGAGATGGGGACGGTTACTCACCTGTGATGGGAAGAGAGATTTGGGCTCTCAGTCACCTGTGATGGGGAGAGAGCTGGGGGCTGTCACTCACCTGTGATTTCGAGAGAGCTGGGGTCTTTCACACACCTATGATGGGGAGAGAGCTGGGGGATGCCACATACCTCTAATGTGGAGACAGATGGGGGCTGTCAGATACATGTGATGGGTAGGGAGCTGGGGGCTGTCACTCACCTGTGATGGTGAGTGAGCTGGGGTCTATCACACACCTGTGAAGGGGAGAGAGATGAGGACTGTCAAACACCTTTGATGGGGAGAGAGCTGGGGTCACACATACTTGTGATGCGGAGACAAGTAGTGGCTCTAACATACCTGTGATGCGGAGACAGCTGGGGGCTGTCACATGCATGTGATGGGGAGAGAGTTGGGGGCTGTCAGGCACCTGTGATGTGGAGACACCTGGCGGCTGTCACATACCTGGGATGGGAAGACAAGTGGGGGCTTACATTCACCTGTGTTGGGGACAGAGCTGGGGGCTGTTACTCACCTGTAATGGGGAGAGAGTTGGGGGCTATCACAAACCTGTGATGGGGAAAGAGATGAGGACTGTCAAACACCTGTGATGGGGACAGAGCTGGGCTCTGTCACATACCTGTGATGTGGAGACAGCTGGTGTCTTTCACATAACTGTTATGTGGAGGCAGCTGGGGGCTGACACATACCTGTGATGGGGAGAAAGTTGGTGTCTGTCAGGCACCTGTGATGGGGAGACACCTGAGGGCTGTCACATACCTATGATGGGGAGAAAGCTGGGTGCTGTCACTCACCTATGATGGGGAGAGAGCTGGGGACTGTCGCACACCTGTAATTGGGAGAGAGCTATGGGCTGTCACTCACCTGTGATGGGGAGAGACCTGGGGTGTGTCGCACACCTGTGATGGGGAGAGAGCTGGGGGCTGTCACTCACCTCTAATGGGGAGAGAGCTGGGCGCTGTCACACACATATGATGGGGAGAGAGATGGGGACTGTCAAACACCTGTGATAGGGAGAGAGCTGGGGCTCACACATACCTGTGATGCGTAGACAGCTAATGGTTGTCAAATACCTGTGATGGGGAGTGAGTTGGGGGTTCTCACGCTCCTGTGATGTGGAGACAGCTGGGGGCTACCAGATACCTGTGATGGGGAGAGAGCTGGGGGTTCTCACTCACCTGTAATGGGGAGAGAGATAGGGGCTGTCACTCAGCTGTGATGTGGAGAGAGCTGGGGGCTGTCACTCACCTGTGAAGGGTAGAGAGCTGGGCATTGTCACTCACCTGTGATATGGAGACACCTGTGGACGGTAACACACCTGTGATGAGGAGAGAGCTTGGGGTTGTCACATACCTGTGAGGTGGAGAGAGCTGGTGGCTGTCACATACCTAAAATGGGGAGACTGCTGGGGGCTGACATATACCTGTGATGTGGAGACAGCTGGGGGCTGTCACATACCTGTGAAGGAGAGAGAGCTGGGGCCTGTCACGCACCTCTGATGCAGAGACAGCTGGTGGTTGTCACATACCAGTGATGGGGAGAAAGCTAGGGACTCTCACTCACCTGTGATGGGGAGAGAGCTG
The DNA here is from genome assembly GCF_965194825.1 of Balaenoptera physalus. Taxonomy (NCBI): domain Eukaryota; kingdom Metazoa; phylum Chordata; class Mammalia; order Artiodactyla; family Balaenopteridae; genus Balaenoptera; species Balaenoptera physalus. The sequence continues at coordinate 69,756 of NW_028125447.1, read as the reverse complement.
GGGACTGTCACTCACCTGTGATGGGGAGAGAGATGGGGGCTGTCACTCACCTGTGATGGGGAGAGAGCTGGGGGCTGTCACCCACCTTTGAAGGGGAGAGAGCCGTGCGTTGTCACACACCTGTGATATGGAGACACCTGGGGACAGTCACACACCTGTGATGGGGAGAGAGCGTGGGGTTGTCACATACCTGTGATGTGGAGACATCTGGGGGCTGTCACATACATATAATTGGGAGACAGCTTGGGCCTCTCATATACCTGTGATAGGGAGAGCTGGGGTCTCTCACTCACCTGTGATGGGGAGATTGCTGGGGGCTGTCACACACCTCTGATGGGGAGAGAGATGGGGACTGTCAAACACCTGTGATGGGGAGAGACCTGGGGTTTGTCACCACCTGTGAAGGGGTGAGAGCTGGGGGCTGTCACGCGCCTGTGATATGGAGAGAGATGGTGACAGTCACACACCTCTGATGGGGAGAGAGCTTGGCGTTGTCACATACCTGTGATGTGGAGGCAGCTGGGTTTATCATATACCTGTAAAGGGGAGAGAGCTGGGGTCTCTCACATACCTGTGATGTTGAGACAGCTGGGGGCTGTCACATACTTGTGATGGGGGGAGAGTTGGGGGCTGTCACGAACCAGTGATGGGGAGAGACCTGGGGTCTGTCACACACCTTTGATGGGGAGAGAGCTAGGGGCTGTCACATACCTGTGATGCGGAGACAGCTGGGGGCTGTTACATACCTGTGATGTGGAGAAAGCTGGGAGCTGTCACATACCTGTGATGGGGAGAGAGCTGGGGGCTGTCACTCCCCTGTCTTGGGGAGAGACCTGGGGCCTGTCACACACCTGTGATGGGGAGAGAGCTGGGGCTGTTACTCACCTGTGATGGTGAGAGAGCTGGGGGCAGTCACACACCTGTGATGGGGAGAGAGATGGGGGCTGTCACACACCTGTGATGGGGAGATAGCTGGGGGCTGTCACTCACCTGTGATGGGGAGAGAGATAGAGGCAGTTACATACCTGTGATGGGGAGAGAGCTGGGTACTTTCACACACCTGTGATGGGGAGAGAGATGGGGACTGTCAAACACCTGTGATGGGGAGAGAGATGGGGACGGTCACACACCTGTGACGGGGAGAGAGATGGGGACTGTCAAACACCTATGATGGGGAGAGAGCTGGTTGTTGTCACATACCTGTGATGAGGAGACAGGTGGCGGCTGTAACATACCTGTGATGGGGAGAGAGCTGGGGGCTCTTACTCAGCTGTGATGGGAAGAAAGATGGGGCGGTCACATACCTGTGATGGGGAGGGAATTGGGGGCTGTCAGGCAACTTTGATGAGGTAACAGCTGGGGGCTGTCAAATACCTCGGAAGGGGAGAGAGCTGGGGACTGTCACTCACCTGTGATGGGGAGAGAGTTGGGGGCTGTCACATACGTGTGATGAGGAGAGAGATGGGGACTGTCAAACACCTGTGAGGCGGGGACAGCTGGGGGCTGTCACATACATATAATTGGGAGACAGCTTGGGCCTCTCATATACCTGTGATAGGGAGAGCTGGGGTCTCTCACTCACCTGTGATGGGGAGATTGCTGGGGGCTGTCACACACCTCTGATGGGGAGAGAGATGGGGACTGTCAAACACCTGTGATGGGGAGAGACCTGGGGTTTGTCACCACCTGTGAAGGGGTGAGAGCTGGGGGCTGTCACGCGCCTGTGATATGGAGAGAGATGGTGACAGTCACACACCTCTGATGGGGAGAGAGCTTGGCGTTGTCACATACCTGTGCTGTGGAGACAGCTGGGTTTATCATATACCTGTAATGGGGAGAGAGCTGGGGTCTCTCACATACCTGTGATGTTGAGACAGCTTGGGGCTGTCACATACTTGTGATGGGGGGAGAGTTGGGGGCTGTCACGAACCAGTGATGGGGAGAGACCTGGGGTCTGTCACACACCTTTGATGGGGAGAGAGCTAGGGGCTGTCACATACCTGTGATGCGGAGACAGCTGGGGGCTGTTACATACCTGTGATGTGGAGAAAGCTGGGAGCTGTCACATACCTGTGATGGGGAGAGAGCTGGGGGCTGTCACTCCCCTGTCTTGGGGAGAGACCTGGGGCTTGTCACACACCTGTGATGGGGAGAGAGCTGGGGCTGTTACTCACCTGTGATGGTGAGAGAGCTGGGGGCAGTCACACACCTGTGATGGGGAGAGAGATGGGGGCTGTCACACACCTGTGATGGGGAGATAGCTGGGGGCTGTCACTCACCTGTGATGGGGAGAGAGATAGAGGCAGTTACATACCTGTGATGGGGAGAGAGCTGGGTACTTTCACACACCTGTGATGGGGAGAGAGATGGGGACTGTCAAACACCTGTGATGGGGAGAGAGATGGGGAAGGTCACACACCTGTGACGGGGAGAGAGATGGCGACTGTCAAACACCTATGATGGGGAGAGAGCTGGTTGTTTTCACATACCTGTGATGAGGAGACAGGTGGCGGCTGTAACATACCTGTGATGGGGAGAGAGCTGGGGGCTCTTACTCAGCTGTGATGGGAAGAAAGATGGGGCGGTCACATACATGTGATGGGGAGGGAATTGGGAGCTGTCAGGCAACTTTGATGAGGTAACAGCTGGGGGCTGTCAAATACCTCGGAAGGGGAGGGAGCTGGGGACTGTCACTCACCTGTGATGGGGAGAGAGTTGGGGGCTGTCACATACGTGTGATGAGGAGAGAGATGGGGACTGTCAAACACCTGTGAGGCGGGGACAGCTGGGGGCTGTCACATACATGTGATGGGGAGAGAGCTGGGGTCTTTTACTCACCTGTAATGGGAAGAGAGATGGGGGCTGTCAAATACCTGTGATAGGGAAAGAGTTGGGGGCTGTCGGGCAAATGTGATGCAGAGACAACTGGGGGCTCTCACATACCTGTGATGGGGAGAGTGCTGGGGGCTGTCACTCACCTGTCATGGGTAGAGAGCTGGTGGCTGTCACGCACCAGTGATGGGGAGAGACCTGGCGGCTGTCACACACCTGTGATGGGCAGAGTTATGGGGACAGTCAAACACCTGTGATGGAGAGAGACTTTGGGTCTGTCACATACCGGTAATGGGGAGAAAGTTGGGGGCTGTCAGGCACCTGTGATGCGGAGATAGCTGGGGCTGTCACATACTTGTGATGCAGAAAACCTGGTGGCTGTTACATACCTGTGATGTGGACAAAGCTGGGTGCTGTCACATACCTGTGATGTGAAGACAGCTGGCGGCTATAATATACCTGTGATGGGGAGAGACCTGGCGGCTGTCACACACCTGTGATGGGGAGACAGATGGTGACTGTCACATACCTGTGATTCGGAGAGAGCTGGGGCTGTCACACATCGGTGATATGGAGAGAGCTGGGGACGGTCACACACCTGTTACGGGTAGAGAGATGGGGACTGTCAAACCCCTATGATGGGGAGAGAGCTGGGAACTGTCATATATCTGTGATGCGGAGAGAGCTGGTGGCTTTCACATACCTGTGATGTGGACACAGCTGGCAGCTGTAATATACCTGTGATGGTGAGAGAGTTGGGGGTTGTCAGGCAACTGTGATGCGGTGACAGCTGGGGGCTGTCAAATACCTCTGACGGGGAGAGAGCTGCAGGCTGTCACTCACCTGTGATGGGAAGAGAGTTGGGGGCTGTCACAAACCAGTGATGGGGAGAGAGATGGGGACGGTTACTCACCTGTGATGGGAAGAGAGATTTGGGCTCCCTGTCACCTGTGATGGGGAGAGAGCTGGGGGCTGTCACTCACCTGTGATTTCGAGAGAGCTGGGGTCTTTCACACACCTATGATGGGGAGAGAGCTGGGGGATGCCACATACCTCTAATGTGGAGACAGATGGGGGCTGTCAGATACATGTGATGGGTAGGGAGCTGGGGGCTGTCACTCACCTGTGATGGTGAGTGAGCTGGGGTCTATCACACACCTGTGAAGGGGAGAGAGATGAGGACTGTCAAACACCTGTGATGGGGAGAGAGCTGGGGTCACACATACTTGTGATGCGGAGACAAGTAGTGGCTCTAACATACCTGTGATGCGGAGACAGCTGGGGGCTGTCACATGCATGTGATGGGGAGAGAGTTGGGGGCTGTCAGGCACCTGTGATGTGGAGACACCTGGCGGCTGTCACATACCTGGGATGGGAAGACAAGTGGGGGCTTACATTCACCTGTGTTGGGGACAGAGCTGGGGGCTGTTACTCACCTGTAATGGGGAGAGAGTTGGGGGCTATCACAAACCTGTGATGGGGAAAGAGATGAGGACTGTCAAACACCTGTGATGGGGACAGAGCTGGGCTCTGTCACATACCTGTGATGCGGAGACAGCTGGTGTCTTTCACATAACTGTTATGTGGAGGCAGCTGGGGGCTGACACATACCTGTGATGGGGAGAAAGTTGGTGTCTGTCAGGCACCTGTGATGGGGAGACACCTGAGGGCTGTCACATACCTATGATGGGGAGAAAGCTGGGTGCTGTCACTCACCTATGATGGGGAGAGAGCTGGGGACTGTCGCACACCTGTAATTGGGAGAGAGCTATGGGCTGTCACTCACCTGTGATGGGGAGAGACCTGGGGTGTGTCGCACACCTGTGATGGGGAGAGAGCTGGGGGCTGTCACTCACCTCTAATGGGGAGAGAGCTGGGCGCTGTCACACACATATGATGGGGAGAGAGATGGGGACTGTCAAACACCTGTGATAGGGAGAGAGCTGGGGCTCACACATACCTGTGATGCGTAGACAGCTAATGGTTGTCAAATACCTGTGATGGGGAGTGAGTTGGGGGTTCTCACGCTCCTGTGATGTGGAGACAGCTGGGGGCTACCAGATACCTTTGATGGGGAGAGAGCTGGGGGTTCTCACTCACCTGTAATGGGGAGAGAGATAGGGGCTGTCACTCAGCTGTGATGTGGAGAGAGCTGGGGGCTGTCACTCACCTGTGAAGGGTAGAGAGCTGGGCATTGTCACTCACCTGTGATATGGAGACACCTGTGGACGGTAACACACCTGTGATGAGGAGAGAGCTTGGGGTTGTCACATACCTGTGAGGTGGAGAGAGCTGGTGGCTGTCACATACCTAAAATGGGGAGACTGCTGGGGGCTGACATATACCTGTGATGTGGAGACAGCTGGGGGCTGTCACATACCTGTGAAGGAGAGAGAGCTGGGGCCTGTCACGCACCTCTGATGCAGAGACAGCTGGTGGTTGTCACATACCAGTGATGGGGAGAAAGCTAGGGACTGTCACTCACCTGTGATGGGGAGAGAGCTGGGGACTGTCACTCACCTGTGATGGGGAGAGAGATGGGGGCTGTCACTCACCTGTGATGGGGAGAGAGCTGGGGGCTGTCACCCACCTTTGAAGGGGAGAGAGCCGTGCGTTGTCACACACCTGTGATATGGAGACACCTGGGGACAGTCACACACCTGTGATGGGGAGAGAGCGTGGGGTTGTCACATACCTGTGATGTGGAGACATCTGGGGGCTGTCACATACATATAATTGGGAGACAGCTTGGGCCTCTCATATACCTGTGATAGGGAGAGCTGGGGTCTCTCACTCACCTGTGACGGGGAGATTGCTGGGGGCTGTCACACACCTCTGATGGGGAGAGAGATGGGGACTGTCAAACACCTGTGATGGGGAGAGACCTGGGGTTTGTCACCACCTCTGAAGGGGTGAGAGCTGGGGGCTGTCACGCGCCTGTGATATGGAGAGAGATGGTGACAGTCACACACCTCTGATGGGGAGAGAGCTTGGCGTTGTCACATACCTGTGATGTGGAGACAGCTGGGTTTATCATATACCTGTAATGGGGAGAGAGCTGGGGTCTCTCACATACCTGTGATGTTGAGACAGCTGGGGGCTGTCACATACTTGTGATGGGGGGAGAGTTGGGGGCTGTCACGAACCAGTGATGGGGAGAGACCTGGGGTCTGTCACACACCTTTGATGGGGAGAGAGCTAGGGGCTGTCACATACCTGTGATGCGGAGACAGCTGGGGGCTGTCACATACCTGTGATGGGGAGAGAGCTGGGGGCTGTCACTCCCCTGTCTTGGGGAGAGACCTGGGGCCTGTCACACACCTGTGATGGGGAGAGAGCTGGGGCTGTTACTCACCTGTGATGGTGAGAGAGCTGGGGGCAGTCACACACCTGTGATGGGGAGAGAGATGGGGGCTGTCACACACCTGTGATGGGGAGATAGCTGGGGGCTGTCACTCACCTGTGATGGGGAGAGAGATAGAGGCAGTTACATACCTGTGATGGGGAGAGAGCTGGGTACTTTCACACACCTGTGATGGGGAGAGAGATGGGGACTGTCAAACACCTGTGATGGGGAGAGAGATGGGGACGGTCACACACCTGTGACGGGGAGAGAGATGGGGACTGTCAAACACCTATGATGGGGAGAGAGCTGGTTGTTGTCACATACCTGTGATGAGGAGACAGGTGGCGGCTGTAACATACCTGTGATGGGGAGAGAGCTGGGGGCTCTTACTCAGCTGTGATGGGAAGAAAGATGGGGCGGTCACATACCTGTGATGGGGAGGGAATTGGGGGCTGTCAGGCAACTTTGATGAGGTAACAGCTGGGGGCTGTCAAATACCTCGGAAGGGGAGAGAGCTGGGGACTGTCACTCACCTGTGATGGGGAGAGAGTTGGGGGCTGTCACATACGTGTGATGAGGAGAGAGATGGGGACTGTCAAACACCTGTGAGGCGGGGACAGCTGGGGGCTGTCACATACATGTGATGGGGAGAGAGCTGGGGTCTTTTACTCACCTGTAATGGGAAGAGAGATGGGGGCTGTCAAATACCTGTGATAGGGAGAGAGTTGGGGGCTGTCGGGCAAATGTGATGCAGAGACAACTGGGGGCTCTCACATACCTGTGATGGGGAGAGTGCTGGGGGCTGTCACTCACCTGTCATGGGTAGAGAGCTGGTGGCTGTCACGCACCAGTGATGGGCAGAGTTATGGGGACAGTCAAACACCTGTGATGGAGAGAGACTTTGGGTCTGTCACATACCGGTAATGGGGAGAAAGTTGGGGGCTGTCAGGCACCTGTGATGCGGAGACAGCTGGGGCTGTCACATACTTGTGATGCAGAAAACCTGGTGGCTGTTACATACCTGTGATGTGGACAAAGCTGGGGGCTGTCACATACCTGTGATGTGAAGACAGCTGGCGGCTATAATATACCTGTGATGGGGAGAGACCTGGCGGCTGTCACACACCTGTGATGGGGAGACAGATGGTGACTGTCACATACCTGTGATTCGGAGAGAGCTGGGGCTGTCACACATCGGTGATATGGAGAGAGCTGGGGACGGTCACACACCTGTTACGGGGAGAGAGATGGGGACTGTCAAACCCCTATGATGGGGAGAGAGCTGGGAACTGTCATATATCTGTGATGCGGAGAGAGCTGGTGGCTTTCACATACCTGTGATGTGGACACAGCTGGCAGCTGTAACATACCTGTGATGGTGAGAGAGTTGGGGGTTGTCAGGCAACTGTGATGCGGTGACAGCTGGGGGCTGTCAAATACCTCTGACGGGGAGAGAGCTGCAGGCTGTCACTCACCTGTGATGGGAAGAGAGTTGGGGGCTGTCACAAACCAGTGATGGGGAGAGAGATGGGGACGGTTACTCACCTGTGATGGGAAGAGAGATTTGGGCTCTCAGTCACCTGTGATGGGGAGAGAGCTGGGGGCTGTCACTCACCTGTGATTTCGAGAGAGCTGGGGTCTTTCACACACCTATGATGGGGAGAGAGCTGGGGGATGCCACATACCTCTAATGTGGAGACAGATGGGGGCTGTCAGATACATGTGATGGGTAGGGAGCTGGGGGCTGTCACTCACCTGTGATGGTGAGTGAGCTGGGGTCTATCACACACCTGTGAAGGGGAGAGAGATGAGGACTGTCAAACACCTTTGATGGGGAGAGAGCTGGGGTCACACATACTTGTGATGCGGAGACCAGTAGTGGCTCTAACATACCTGTGATGCGGAGACAGCTGGGGGCTGTCACATGCATGTGATGGGGAGAGAGTTGGGGGCTGTCAGGCACCTGTGATGTGGAGACACCTGGCGGCTGTCACATACCTGGGATGGGAAGACAAGTGGGGGCTTACATTCACCTGTGTTGGGGACAGAGCTGGGGGCTGTTACTCACCTGTAATGGGGAGAGAGTTGGGGGCTATCACAAACCTGTGATGGGGAAAGAGATGAGGACTGTCAAACACCTGTGATGGGGACAGAGCTGGGCTCTGTCACATACCTGTGATGCGGAGACAGCTGGTGTCTTTCACATAACTGTTATGTGGAGGCAGCTGGGGGCTGACACATACCTGTGATGGGGAGAAAGTTGGTGTCTGTCAGGCACCTGTGATGGGGAGACACCTGAGGGCTGTCACATACCTATGATGGGGAGAAAGCTGGGTGCTGTCACTCACCTATGATGGGGAGAGAGCTGGGGACTGTCGCACACCTGTAATTGGGAGAGAGCTATGGGCTGTCACTCACCTGTGATGGGGAGAGACCTGGGGTGTGTCGCACACCTGTGATGGGGAGAGAGCTGGGGGCTGTCACTCACCTCTAATGGGGAGAGAGCTGGGCGCTGTCACACACATATGATGGGGAGAGAGATGGGGACTGTCAAACACCTGTGATAGGGAGAGAGCTGGGGCTCACACATACCTGTGATGCGTAGACAGCTAATGGTTGTCAAATACCTGTGATGGGGAGTGAGTTGGGGGTTCTCACGCTCCTGTGATGTGGAGACAGCTGGGGGCTACCAGATACCTGTGATGGGGAGAGAGCTGGGGGTTCTCACTCACCTGTAATGGGGAGAGAGATAGGGGCTGTCACTCAGCTGTGATGTGGAGAGAGCTGGGGGCTGTCACTCACCTGTGAAGGGTAGAGAGCTGGGCATTGTCACTCACCTGTGATATGGAGACACCTGTGGACGGTAACACACCTGTGATGAGGAGAGAGCTTGGGGTTGTCACATACCTGTGAGGTGGAGAGAGCTGGTGGCTGTCACATACCTAAAATGGGGAGACTGCTGGGGGCTGACATATACCTGTGATGTGGAGACAGCTGGGGGCTGTCACATACCTGTGAAGGAGAGAGAGCTGGGGCCTGTCACGCACCTCTGATGCAGAGACAGCTGGTGGTTGTCACATACCAGTGATGGGGAGAAAGCTAGGGACTCTCACTCACCTGTGATGGGGAGAGAGCTGGGGACTGTCACTCACCTGTGATGGGGAGAGAGATGGGGGCTGTCACTCACCTGTGATGGGGAGAGAGCTGGGGGCTGTCACCCACCTTTGAAGGGGAGAGAGCCGTGCGTTGTCACACACCTGTGATATGGAGACACCTGGGGACAGTCACACACCTGTGATGGGGAGAGAGCGTGGGGTTGTCACATACCTGTGATGTGGAGACATCTGGGGGCTGTCACATACATATAATTGGGAGACAGCTTGGGCCTCTCATATACCTGTGATAGGGAGAGCTGGGGTCTCTCACTCACCTGTGATGGGGAGATTGCTGGGGGCTGTCACACACCTCTGATGGGGAGAGAGATGGGGACTGTCAAACACCTGTGATGGGGAGAGACCTGGGGTTTGTCACCACCTGTGAAGGGGTGAGAGCTGGGGGCTGTCACGCGCCTGTGATATGGAGAGAGATGGTGACAGTCACACACCTCTGATGGGGAGAGAGCTTGGCGTTGTCACATACCTGTGATGTGGAGACAGCTGGGTTTATCATATACCTGTAATGGGGAGAGAGCTGGGGTCTCTCACATACCTGTGATGTTGAGACAGCTGGGGGCTGTCACATACTTGTGATGGGGGGAGAGTTGGGGGCTGTCACGAACCAGTGATGGGGAGAGACCTGGGGTCTGTCACACACCTTTGATGGGGAGAGAGCTAGGGGCTGTCACATACCTGTGATGCGGAGACAGCTGGGGGCTGTCACATACCTGTGATGGGGAGAGAGCTGGGGGCTGTCACTCCCCTGTCTTGGGGAGAGACCTGGGACCTGTCACACACCTGTGATGGGGAGAGAGCTGGGGCTGTTACTCACCTGTGATGGTGAGAGAGCTGGGGGCAGTCACACACCTGTGATGGGGAGAGAGATGGGGGCTGTCACACACCTGTGATGGGGAGATAGCTGGGGGCTGTCACTCACCTGTGATGGGGAGAGAGATAGAGGCAGTTACATACCTGTGATGGGGAGAGAGCTGGGTACTTTCACACACCTGTGATGGGGAGAGAGATGGGGACTGTCAAACACCTGTGATGGGGAGAGAAATGGGGACGGTCACACACCTGTGACGGGGAGAGAGATGGGGACTGTCAAACACCTATGATGGGGAGAGAGCTGGTTGTTGTCACATACCTGTGATGAGGAGACAGGTGGCGGCTGTAACATACCTGTGATGGGGAGAGAGCTGGGGGCTCTTACTCAGCTGTGATGGGAAGAAAGATGGGGCGGTCACATACCTGTGATGGGGAGGGAATTGGGGGCTGTCAGGCAACTTTGATGAGGTAACAGCTGGGGGCTGTCAAATACCTCGGAAGGGGAGAGAGCTGGGGACTGTCACTCACCTGTGATGGGGAGAGAGTTGGGGGCTGTCACATACGTGTGATGAGGAGAGAGATGGGGACTGTCAAACACCTGTGAGGCGGGGACAGCTGGGGGCTGTCACATACATGTGATGGGGAGAGAGCTGGGGTCTTTTACTCACCTGTAATGGGAAGAGAGATGGGGGCTGTCAAATACCTGTGATAGGGAGAGAGTTGGGGGCTGTCGGGCAAATGTGATGCAGAGACAACTGGGGGCTCTCACATACCTGTGATGGGGAGAGTGCTGGGGGCTGTCACTCACCTGTCATGGGTAGAGAGCTGGTGGCTGTCACGCACCAGTGATGGGGAGAGACCTGGCGGCTGTCACACACCTGTGATGGGCAGAGTTATGGGGACAGTCAAACACCTGTGATGGAGAGAGACTTTGGGTCTGTCACATACCGGTAATGGGGAGAAAGTTGGGGGCTGTCAGGCACCTGTGATGCGGAGACAGCTGGGGCTGTCACATACTTGTGATGCAGAAAACCTGGTGTCTGTTACATACCTGTGATGTGGACAAAGCTGGGTGCTGTCACATACCTGTGATGTGAAGACAGCTGGCGGCTATAATATACCTGTGATGGGGAGAGACCTGGCGGCTGTCACACACCTGTGATGGGGAGACAGATGGTGACTGTCACATACCTGTGATTCGGAGAGAGCTGGGGCTGTCACACATCGGTGATATGGAGAGAGCTGGGGACGGTCACACACCTGTTACGGGTAGAGAGATGGGGACTGTCAAACCCCTATGATGGGGAGAGAGCTGGGAACTGTCATATATCTGTGATGCGGAGAGAGCTGGTGGCTTTCACATACCTGTGATGTGGACACAGCTGGCAGCTGTAACATACCTGTGATGGTGAGAGAGTTGGGGGTTGTCAGGCAACTGTGATGCGGTGACAGCTGGGGGCTGTCAAATACCTCTGACGGGGAGAGAGCTGCAGGCTGTCACTCACCTGTGATGGGAAGAGAGTTGGGGGCTGTCACAAACCAGTGATGGGGAGAGAGATGGGGACGGTTACTCACCTGTGATGGGAAGAGAGATTTGGGCTCTCAGTCACCTGTGATGGGGAGAGAGCTGGGGGCTGTCACTCACCTGTGATTTCGAGAGAGCTGGGGTCTTTCACACACCTATGATGGGGAGAGAGCTGGGGGATGCCACATACCTCTAATGTGGAGACAGATGGGGGCTGTCAGATACATGTGATGGGTAGGGAGCTGGGGGCTGTCACTCACCTGTGATGGTGAGTGAGCTGGGGTCTATCACACACCTGTGAAGGGGAGAGAGATGAGGACTGTCAAACACCTGTGATGGGGAGAGAGCTGGGGTCACACATACTTGTGATGCGGAGACAAGTAGTGGCTCTAACATACCTGTGATGCGGAGACAGCTGGGGGCTGTCACATGCATGTGATGGGGAGAGAGTTGGGGGCTGTCAGGCACCTGTGATGTGGAGACACCTGGCGGCTGTCACATACCTGGGATGGGAAGACAAGTGGGGGCTTACATTCACCTGTGTTGGGGACAGAGCTGGGGGCTGTTACTCACCTGTAATGGGGAGAGAGTTGGGGGCTATCACAAACCTGTGATGGGGAAAGAGATGAGGACTGTCAAACACCTGTGATGGGGACAGAGCTGGGCTCTGTCACATACCTGTGATGCGGAGACAGCTGGTGTCTTTCACATAACTGTTATGTGGAGGCAGCTGGGGGCTGACACATACCTGTGATGGGGAGAAAGTTGGTGTCTGTCAGGCACCTGTGATGGGGAGACACCTGAGGGCTGTCACATACCTATGATGGGGAGAAAGCTGGGTGCTGTCACTCACCTATGATGGGGAGAGAGCTGGGGACTGTCGCACACCTGTAATTGGGAGAGAGCTATGGGCTGTCACTCACCTGTGATGGGGAGAGACCTGGGGTGTGTCGCACACCTGTGATGGGGAGAGAGCTGGGGGCTGTCACTCACCTCTAATGGGGAGAGAGCTGGGCGCTGTCACACACATATGATGGGGAGAGAGATGGGGACTGTCAAACACCTGTGATAGGGAGAGAGCTGGGGCTCACACATACCTGTGATGCGTAGACAGCTAATGGTTGTCAAATACCTGTGATGGGGAGTGAGTTGGGGGTTCTCACGCTCCTGTGATGTGGAGACAGCTGGGGGCTACCAGATACCTGTGATGGGGAGAGAGCTGGGGGTTCTCACTCACCTGTAATGGGGAGAGAGATAGGGGCTGTCACTCAGCTGTGATGTGGAGAGAGCTGGGGGCTGTCACTCACCTGTGAAGGGTAGAGAGCTGGGCATTGTCACTCACCTGTGATATGGAGACACCTGTGGACGGTAACACACCTGTGATGAGGAGAGAGCTTGGGGTTGTCACATACCTGTGAGGTGGAGAGAGCTGGTGGCTGTCACATACCTAAAATGGGGAGACTGCTGGGGGCTGACATATACCTGTGATGTGGAGACAGCTGGGGGCTGTCACATACCTGTGAAGGAGAGAGAGCTGGGGCCTGTCACGCACCTCTGATGCAGAGACAGCTGGTGGTTGTCACATACCAGTGATGGGGAGAAAGCTAGGGACTCTCACTCACCTGTGATGGGGAGAGAGCTGGGGACTGTCACTCACCTGTGATGGGGAGAGAGATGGGGGCTGTCACTCACCTGTGATGGGGAGAGAGCTGGGGGCTGTCACCCACCTTTGAAGGGGAGAGAGCCGTGCGTTGTCACACACCTGTGATATGGAGACACCTGGGGACAGTCACACACCTGTGATGGGGAGAGAGCGTGGGGTTGTCACATACCTGTGATGTGGAGACATCTGGGGGCTGTCACATACATATAATTGGGAGACAGCTTGGGCCTCTCATATACCTGTGATAGGGAGAGCTGGGGTCTCTCACTCACCTGTGATGGGGAGATTGCTGGGGGCTGTCACACACCTCTGATGGGGAGAGAGATGGGGACTGTCAAACACCTGTGATGGGGAGAGACCTGGGGTTTGTCACCACCTGTGAAGGGGTGAGAGCTGGGGGCTGTCACGCGCCTGTGATATGGAGAGAGATGGTGACAGTCACACACCTCTGATGGGGAGAGAGCTTGGCGTTGTCACATACCTGTGATGTGGAGACAGCTGGGTTTATCATATACCTGTAATGGGGAGAGAGCTGGGGTCTCTCACATACCTGTGATGTTGAGACAGCTGGGGACTGTCACATACTTGTGATGGGGGGAGAGTTGGGGGCTGTCACGAACCAGTGATGGGGAGAGACCTGGGGTCTGTCACACACCTTTGATGGGGAGAGAGCTAGGGGCTGTCACATACCTGTGATGCGGAGACAGCTGGGGGCTGTCACATACCTGTGATGGGGAGAGAGCTGGGGGCTGTCACTCCCCTGTCTTGGGGAGAGACCTGGGGCCTGTCACACACCTGTGATGGGGAGAGAGCTGGGGCTGTTACTCACCTGTGATGGTGAGAGAGCTGGGGGCAGTCACACACCTGTGATGGGGAGAGAGATGGGGGCTGTCACACACCTGTGATGGGGAGATAGCTGGGGGCTGTCACTCACCTGTGATGGGGAGAGAGATAGAGGCAGTTACATACCTGTGATGGGGAGAGAGCTGGGTACTTTCACACACCTGTGATGGGGAGAGAGATGGGGACTGTCAAACACCTGTGATGGGGAGAGAGATGGGGACGGTCACACACCTGTGACGGGGAGAGAGATGGGGACTGTCAAACACCTATGATGGGGAGAGAGCTGGTTGTTGTCACATACCTGTGATGAGGAGACAGGTGGCGGCTGTAACATACCTGTGATGGGGAGAGAGCTGGGGGCTCTTACTCAGCTGTGATGGGAAGAAAGATGGGGCGGTCACATACCTGTGATGGGGAGGGAATTGGGGGCTGTCAGGCAACTTTGATGAGGTAACAGCTGGGGGCTGTCAAATACCTCGGAAGGGGAGAGAGCTGGGGACTGTCACTCACCTGTGATGGGGAGAGAGTTGGGGGCTGTCACATACGTGTGATGAGGAGAGAGATGGGGACTGTCAAACACCTGTGAGGCGGGGACAGCTGGGGGCTGTCACATACATGTGATGGGGAGAGAGCTGGGGTCTTTTACTCACCTGTAATGGGAAGAGAGATGGGGGCTGTCAAATACCTGTGATAGGGAGAGAGTTGGGGGCTGTCGGGCAAATGTGATGCAGAGACAACTGGGGGCTCTCACATACCTGTGATGGGGAGAGTGCTGGGGGCTGTCACTCACCTGTCATGGGTAGAGAGCTGGTGGCTGTCACGCACCAGTGATGGGGAGAGACCTGGCGGCTGTCACACACCTGTGATGGGCAGAGTTATGGGGACAGTCAAACACCTGTGATGGAGAGAGACTTTGGGTCTGTCACATACCGGTAATGGGGAGAAAGTTGGGGGCTGTCAGGCACCTGTGATGCGGAGACAGCTGGGGCTGTCACATACTTGTGATGCAGAAAACCTGGTGGCTGTTACATGCCTGTGATGTGGACAAAGCTGGGGGCTGTCACATACCTGTGATGTGAAGACAGCTGGCGGCTATAATATACCTGTGATGGGGAGAGACCTGGCGGCTGTCACACACCTGTGATGGGGAGACAGATGGTGACTGTCACATACCTGTGATTCGGAGAGAGCTGGGGCTGTCACACATCGGTGATATGGAGAGAGCTGGGGACGGTCACACACCTGTTACGGGGAGAGAGATGGGGACTGTCAAACCCCTATGATGGGGAGAGAGCTGGGAACTGTCATATATCTGTGATGCGGAGAGAGCTGGTGGCTTTCACATACCTGTGATGTGGACACAGCTGGCAGCTGTAATATACCTGTGATGGTGAGAGAGTTGGGGGTTGTCAGGCAACTGTGATGCGGTGACAGCTGGGGGCTGTCAAATACCTCTGACGGGGAGAGAGCTGCAGGCTGTCACTCACCTGTGATGGGAAGAGAGTTGGGGGCTGTCACAAACCAGTGATGGGGAGAGAGATGGGGACGGTTACTCACCTGTGATGGGAAGAGAGATTTGGGCTCTCAGTCACCTGTGATGGGGAGAGAGCTGGGGGCTGTCACTCACCTGTGATTTCGAGAGAGCTGGGGTCTTTCACACACCTATGATGGGGAGAGAGCTGGGGGATGCCACATACCTCTAATGTGGAGACAGATGGGGGCTGTCAGATACATGTGATGGGTAGGGAGCTGGGGGCTGTCACTCACCTGTGATGGTGAGTGAGCTGGGGTCTATCACACACCTGTGAAGGGGAGAGAGATGAGGACTGTCAAACACCTTTGATGGGGAGAGAGCTGGGGTCACACATACTTGTGATGCGGAGACAAGTAGTGGCTCTAACATACCTGTGATGCGGAGACAGCTGGGGGCTGTCACATGCATGTGATGGGGAGAGAGTTGGGGGCTGTCAGGCACCTGTGATGTGGAGAAACCTGGCGGCTGTCACATACCTGGGATGGGAAGACAAGTGGGGGCTTACATTCACCTGTGTTGGGGACAGAGCTGGGGGCTGTTACTCACCTGTAATGGGGAGAGAGTTGGGGGCTATCACAAACCTGTGATGGGGAAAGAGATGAGGACTGTCAAACACCTGTGATGGGGACAGAGCTGGGCTCTGTCACATACCTGTGATGTGGAGACAGCTGGTGTCTTTCACATAACTGTTATGTGGAGGCAGCTGGGGGCTGACACATACCTGTGATGGGGAGAAAGTTGGTGTCTGTCAGGCACCTGTGATGGGGAGACACCTGAGGGCTGTCACATACCTATGATGGGGAGAAAGCTGGGTGCTGTCACTCACCTATGATGGGGAGAGAGCTGGGGACTGTCGCACACCTGTAATTGGGAGAGAGCTATGGGCTGTCACTCACCTGTGATGGGGAGAGACCTGGGGTGTGTCGCACACCTGTGATGGGGAGAGAGCTGGGGGCTGTCACTCACCTCTAATGGGGAGAGAGCTGGGCGCTGTCACACACATATGATGGGGAGAGAGATGGGGACTGTCAAACACCTGTGATAGGGAGAGAGCTGGGGCTCACACATACCTGTGATGCGTAGACAGCTAATGGTTGTCAAATACCTGTGATGGGGAGTGAGTTGGGGGTTCTCACGCTCCTGTGATGTGGAGACAGCTGGGGGCTACCAGATACCTGTGATGGGGAGAGAGCTGGGGGTTCTCACTCACCTGTAATGGGGAGAGAGATAGGGGCTGTCACTCAGCTGTGATGTGGAGAGAGCTGGGGGCTGTCACTCACCTGTGAAGGGTAGAGAGCTGGGCATTGTCACTCACCTGTGATATGGAGACACCTGTGGACGGTAACACACCTGTGATGAGGAGAGAGCTTGGGGTTGTCACATACCTGTGAGGTGGAGAGAGCTGGTGGCTGTCACATACCTAAAATGGGGAGACTGCTGGGGGCTGACATATACCTGTGATGTGGAGACAGCTGGGGGCTGTCACATACCTGTGAAGGAGAGAGAGCTGGGGCCTGTCACGCACCTCTGATGCAGAGACAGCTGGTGGTTGTCACATACCAGTGATGGGGAGAAAGCTAGGGACTCTCACTCACCTGTGATGGGGAGAGAGCTGGGGACTGTCACTCACCTGTGATGGGGAGAGAGATGGGGGCTGTCACTCACCTGTGATGGGGAGAGAGCTGGGGGCTGTCACCCACCTTTGAAGGGGAGAGAGCCGTGCGTTGTCACACACCTGTGATATGGAGACACCTGGGGACAGTCACACACCTGTGATGGGGAGAGAGCGTGGGGTTGTCACATACCTGTGATGTGGAGACATCTGGGGGCTGTCACATACATATAATTGGGAGACAGCTTGGGCCTCTCATATACCTGTGATAGGGAGAGCTGGGGTCTCTCACTCACCTGTGATGGGGAGATTGCTGGGGGCTGTCACACACCTCTGATGGGGAGAGAGATGGGGACTGTCAAACACCTGTGATGGGGAGAGACCTGGGGTTTGTCACCACCTGTGAAGGGGTGAGAGCTGGGGGCTGTCACGCGCCTGTGATATGGAGAGAGATGGTGACAGTCACACACCTCTGATGGGGAGAGAGCTTGGCGTTGTCACATACCTGTGATGTGGAGACAGCTGGGTTTATCATATACCTGTAATGGGGAGAGAGCTGGGGTCTCTCACATACCTGTGATGTTGAGACAGCTGGGGGCTGTCACATACTTGTGATGGGGGGAGAGTTGGGGGCTGTCACGAACCAGTGATGGGGAGAGACCTGGGGTCTGTCACACACCTTTGATGGGGAGAGAGCTAGGGGCTGTCACATACCTGTGATGCGGAGACAGCTGGGGGCTGTTACATACCTGTGATGTGGAGAAAGCTGGGAGCTGTCACATACCTGTGATGGGGAGAGAGCTGGGGGCTGTCACTCCCCTGTCTTGGGGAGAGACCTGGGGCCTGTCACACACCTGTGATGGGGAGAGAGCTGGGGCTGTTACTCACCTGTGATGGTGAGAGAGCTGGGGGCAGTCACACACCTGTGATGGGGAGAGAGATGGGGGCTGTCACACACCTGTGATGGGGAGATAGCTGGGGGCTGTCACTCACCTGTGATGGGGAGAGAGATAGAGGCAGTTACATACCTGTGATGGGGAGAGAGCTGGGTACTTTCACACACCTGTGATGGGGAGAGAGATGGGGACTGTCAAACACCTGTGATGGGGAGAGAGATGGGGACGGTCACACACCTGTGACGGGGAGAGAGATGGGGACTGTCAAACACCTATGATGGGGAGAGAGCTGGTTGTTGTCACATACCTGTGATGAGGAGACAGGTGGCGGCTGTAACATACCTGTGATGGGGAGAGAGCTGGGGGCTCTTACTCAGCTGTGATGGGAAGAAAGATGGGGCGGTCACATACCTGTGATGGGGAGGGAATTGGGGGCTGTCAGGCAACTTTGATGAGGTAACAGCTGGGGGCTGTCAAATACCTCGGAAGGGGAGAGAGCTGGGGACTGTCACTCACCTGTGATGGGGAGAGAGTTGGGGGCTGTCACATACGTGTGATGAGGAGAGAGATGGGGACTGTCAAACACCTGTGAGGCGGGGACAGCTGGGGGCTGTCACATACATGTGATGGGGAGAGAGCTGGGGTCTTTTACTCACCTGTAATGGGAAGAGAGATGGGGGCTGTCAAATACCTGTGATAGGGAGAGAGTTGGGGGCTGTCGGGCAAATGTGATGCAGAGACAACTGGGGGCTCTCACATACCTGTGATGGGGAGAGTGCTGGGGGCTGTCACTCACCTGTCATGGGTAGAGAGCTGGTGGCTGTCACGCACCAGTGATGGGGAGAGACCTGGCGGCTGTCACACACCTGTGATGGGCAGAGTTATGGGGACAGTCAAACACCTGTGATGGAGAGAGACTTTGGGTCTGTCACATACCGGTAATGGGGAGAAAGTTGGGGGCTGTCAGGCACCTGTGATGCGGAGACAGCTGGGGCTGTCACATACTTGTGATGCAGAAAACCTGGTGTCTGTTACATACCTGTGATGTGGAAAAAGCTGGGTGCTGTCACATACCTGTGATGTGAAGACAGCTGGCGGCTATAATATACCTGTGATGGGGAGAGACCTGGCGGCTGTCACACACCTGTGATGGGGAGACAGATGGTGACTGTCACATACCTGTGATTCGGAGAGAGCTGGGGCTGTCACACATCGGTGATATGGAGAGAGCTGGGGACGGTCACACACCTGTTACGGGGAGAGAGATGGGGACTGTCAAACCCCTATGATGGGGAGAGAGCTGGGAACTGTCATATATCTGTGATGCGGAGAGAGCTGGTGGCTTTCACATACCTGTGATGTGGACACAGCTGGCAGCTGTAACATACCTGTGATGGTGAGAGAGTTGGGGGTTGTCAGGCAACTGTGATGCGGTGACAGCTGGGGGCTGTCAAATACCTCTGACGGGGAGAGAGCTGCAGGCTGTCACTCACCTGTGATGGGAAGAGAGTTGGGGGCTGTCACAAACCAGTGATGGGGAGAGAGATGGGGACGGTTACTCACCTGTGATGGGAAGAGAGATTTGGGCTCTCAGTCACCTGTGATGGGGAGAGAGCTGGGGGCTGTCACTCACCTGTGATTTCGAGAGAGCTGGGGTCTTTCACACACCTATGATGGGGAGAGAGCTGGGGGATGCCACATACCTCTAATGTGGAGACAGATGGGGGCTGTCAGATACATGTGATGGGTAGGGAGCTGGGGGCTGTCACTCACCTGTGATGGTGAGTGAGCTGGGGTCTATCACACACCTGTGAAGGGGAGAGAGATGAGGACTGTCAAACACCTGTGATGGGGAGAGAGCTGGGGTCACACATACTTGTGATGCGGAGACAAGTAGTGGCTCTAACATACCTGTGATGCGGAGACAGCTGGGGGCTGTCACATGCATGTGATGGGGAGAGAGTTGGGGGCTGTCAGGCACCTGTGATGTGGAGACACCTGGCGGCTGTCACATACCTGGGATGGGAAGACAAGTGGGGGCTTACATTCACCTGTGTTGGGGACAGAGCTGGGGGCTGTTACTCACCTGTAATGGGGAGAGAGTTGGGGGCTATCACAAACCTGTGATGGGGAAAGAGATGAGGACTGTCAAACACCTGTGATGGGGACAGAGCTGGGCTCTGTCACATACCTGTGATGCGGAGACAGCTGGTGTCTTTCACATAACTGTTATGTGGAGGCAGCTGGGGGCTGACACATACCTGTGATGGGGAGAAAGTTGGTGTCTGTCAGGCACCTGTGATGGGGAGACACCTGAGGGCTGTCACATACCTATGATGGGGAGAAAGCTGGGTGCTGTCACTCACCTATGATGGGGAGAGAGCTGGGGACTGTCGCACACCTGTAATTGGGAGAGAGCTATGGGCTGTCACTCACCTGTGATGGGGAGAGACCTGGGGTGTGTCGCACACCTGTGATGGGGAGAGAGCTGGGGGCTGTCACTCACCTCTAATGGGGAGAGAGCTGGGCGCTGTCACACACATATGATGGGGAGAGAGATGGGGACTGTCAAACACCTGTGATAGGGAGAGAGCTGGGGCTCACACATACCTGTGATGCGTAGACAGCTAATGGTTGTCAAATACCTGTGATGGGGAGTGAGTTGGGGGTTCTCACGCTCCTGAGATGTGGAGACAGCTGGGGGCTACCAGATACCTGTGATGGGGAGAGAGCTGGGGGTTCTCACTCACCTGTAATGGGGAGAGAGATAGGGGCTGTCACTCAGCTGTGATGTGGAGAGAGCTGGGGGCTGTCACTCACCTGTGAAGGGTAGAGAGCTGGGCATTGTCACTCACCTGTGATATGGAGACACCTGTGGACGGTAACACACCTGTGATGAGGAGAGAGCTTGGGGTTGTCACATACCTGTGAGGTGGAGAGAGCTGGTGGCTGTCACATACCTAAAATGGGGAGACTGCTGGGGGCTGACATATACCTGTGATGTGGAGACAGCTGGGGTCTGTCACATACCAGTGAAGGAGAGAGAGCTGGGGCCTGTCACGCACCTCTGATGCAGAGACAGCTGGTGGTTGTCACATACCAGTGATGGGGAGAAAGCTAGGGACTGTCACTCACCTGTGATGGGGAGAGAACTGGGGACTGTCACTCACCTGTGATGGGGAGAGAGATGGGGGCTGTCACTCACCTGTGATGGGGAGAGAGCTGGGGGCTGTCACCCACCTTTGAAGGGGAGAGAGCCGTGCGTTGTCACACACCTGTGATATGGAGACACCTGGGGACAGTCACACACCTGTGATGGGGAGAGAGCGTGGGGTTGTCACATACCTGTGATGTGGAGACATCTGGGGGCTGTCACATACATATAATTGGGAGACAGCTTGGGCCTGTCATATACCTGTGATAGGGAGAGCTGGGGTCTCTCACTCACCTGTGATGGGGAGATTGCTGGGGGCTGTCACACACCTCTGATGGGGAGAGAGATGGGGACTGTCAAACACCTGTGATGGGGAGAGACCTGGGGTTTGTCACCACCTGTGAAGGGGTGAGAGCTGGGGGCTGTCACGCGCCTGTGATATGGAGAGAGATGGTGACAGTCACACACCTCTGATGGGGAGAGAGCTTGGCGTTGTCACATACCTGTGATGTGGAGACAGCTGGGTTTATCATATACCTGTAATGGGGAGAGAGCTGGGGTCTTTCACATACCTGTGATGTTGAGACAGCTTGGGGCTGTCACATACTTGTGATGGGGGGAGAGTTGGGGGCTGTCACGAACCAGTGATGGGGAGAGACCTGGGGTCTGTCACACACCTTTGATGGGGAGAGAGCTAGGGGCTGTCACATACCTGTGATGCGGAGACAGCTGGGGGCTGTTACATACCTGTGATATGGAGAAAGCTGGGAGCTGTCACATACCTGTGATGGGGAGAGAGCTGGGGGCTGTCACTCCCCTGTCTTGGGGAGAGACCTGGGGCCTGTCACACACCTGTGATGGGGAGAGAGCTGGGGTTGTTACTCACCTGTGATGGTGAGAGAGCTGGGGGCAGTCACACACCTGTGATGGGGAGAGAGATGGGGGCTGTCACACACCTGTGATGGGGAGATAGCTGGGGGCTGTCACTCACCTGTGATGGGGAGAGAGATAGAGGCAGTTACATACCTGTGATGGGGAGAGAGCTGGGTACTTTCACACACCTGTGATGGGGAGAGAGATGGGGACTGTCAAACACCTGTGATGGGGAGAGAGATGGGGAAGGTCACACACCTGTGACGGGGAGAGAGATGGGGACTGTCAAACACCTATGATGGGGAGAGAGCTGGTTGTTTTCACATACCTGTGATGAGGAGACAGGTGGCGGCTGTAACATACCTGTGATGGGGAGAGAGCTGGGGGCTCTTACTCAGCTGTGATGGGAAGAAAGATGGGGCGGTCACATACCTGTGATGGGGAGGGAATTGGGGGCTGTCAGGCAACTTTGATGAGGTAACAGCTGGGGGCTGTCAAATACCTCGGAAGGGGAGAGAGCTGGGGACTGTCACTCACCTGTGATGGGGAGAGAGTTGGGGGCTGTCACATACGTGTGATGAGGAGAGAGATGGGGACTGTCAAACACCTGTGAGGCGGGGACAGCTGGGGGCTGTCACATACATGTGATGGGGAGAGAGCTGGGGTCTTTTACTCACCTGTAATGGGAAGAGAGATGGGGGCTGTCAAATACCTGTGATAGGGAGAGAGTTGGGGGCTGTCGGGCAAATGTGATGCAGAGACAACTGGGGGCTCTCACATACCTGTGATGGGGAGAGTGCTGGGGGCTGTCACTCACCTGTCATGGGTAGAGAGCTGGTGGCTGTCACGCACCAGTGATGGGGAGAGACCTGGCGGCTGTCACACACCTGTGATGGGCAGAGTTATGGGGACAGTCAAACACCTGTGATGGAGAGAGACTTTGGGTCTGTCACATACCGGTAATGGGGAGAAAGTTGGGGGCTGTCAGGCACCTGTGATGCGGAGACAGCTGGGGCTGTCACATACTTGTGATGCAGAAAACCTGGTGTCTGTTACATACCTGTGATGTGGACAAAGCTGGGTGCTGTCACATACCTGTGATGTGAAGACAGCTGGCGGCTATAATATACCTGTGATGGGGAGAGACCTGGCGGCTGTCACACACCTGTGATGGGGAGACAGATGGTGACTGTCACATACCTGTGATTCGGAGAGAGCTGGGGCTGTCACACATCGGTGATATGGAGAGAGCTGGGGACGGTCACACACCTGTTACGGGTAGAGAGATGGGGACTGTCAAACCCCTATGATGGGGAGAGAGCTGGGAACTGTCATATATCTGTGATGCGGAGAGAGCTGGTGGCTTTCACATACCTGTGATGTGGACACAGCTGGCAGCTGTAACATACCTGTGATGGTGAGAGAGTTGGGGGTTGTCAGGCAACTGTGATGCGGTGACAGCTGGGGGCTGTCAAATACCTCTGACGGGGAGAGAGCTGCAGGCTGTCACTCACCTGTGATGGGAAGAGAGTTGGGGGCTGTCACAAACCAGTGATGGGGAGAGAGATGGGGACGGTTACTCACCTGTGATGGGAAGAGAGATTTGGGCTCTCAGTCACCTGTGATGGGGAGAGAGCTGGGGGCTGTCACTCACCTGTGATTTCGAGAGAGCTGGGGTCTTTCACACACCTATGATGGGGAGAGAGCTGGGGGATGCCACATACCTCTAATGTGGAGACAGATGGGGGCTGTCAGATACATGTGATGGGTAGGGAGCTGGGGGCTGTCACTCACCTGTGATGGTGAGTGAGCTGGGGTCTATCACACACCTGTGAAGGGGAGAGAGATGAGGACTGTCAAACACCTTTGATGGGGAGAGAGCTGGGGTCACACATACTTGTGATGCGGAGACAAGTAGTGGCTCTAACATACCTGTGATGCGGAGACAGCTGGGGGCTGTCACATGCATGTGATGGGGAGAGAGTTGGGGGCTGTCAGGCACCTGTGATGTGGAGACACCTGGCGGCTGTCACATACCTGGGATGGGAAGACAAGTGGGGGCTTACATTCACCTGTGTTGGGGACAGAGCTGGGGGCTGTTACTCACCTGTAATGGGGAGAGAGTTGGGGGCTATCACAAACCTGTGATGGGGAAAGAGATGAGGACTGTCAAACACCTGTGATGGGGACAGAGCTGGGCTCTGTCACATACCTGTGATGCGGAGACAGCTGGTGTCTTTCACATAACTGTTATGTGGAGGCAGCTGGGGGCTGACACATACCTGTGATGGGGAGAAAGTTGGTGTCTGTCAGGCACCTGTGATGGGGAGACACCTGAGGGCTGTCACATACCTATGATGGGGAGAAAGCTGGGTGCTGTCACTCACCTATGATGGGGAGAGAGCTGGGGACTGTCGCACACCTGTAATTGGGAGAGAGCTATGGGCTGTCACTCACCTGTGATGGGGAGAGACCTGGGGTGTGTCGCACACCTGTGATGGGGAGAGAGCTGGGGGCTGTCACTCACCTCTAATGGGGAGAGAGCTGGGCGCTGTCACACACATATGATGGGGAGAGAGATGGGGACTGTCAAACACCTGTGATAGGGAGAGAGCTGGGGCTCACACATACCTGTGATGCGTAGACAGCTAATGGTTGTCAAATACCTGTGATGGGGAGTGAGTTGGGGGTTCTCACGCTCCTGTGATGTGGAGACAGCTGGGGGCTACCAGATACCTGTGATGGGGAGAGAGCTGGGGGTTCTCACTCACCTGTAATGGGGAGAGAGATAGGGGCTGTCACTCAGCTGTGATGTGGAGAGAGCTGGGGGCTGTCACTCACCTGTGAAGGGTAGAGAGCTGGGCATTGTCACTCACCTGTGATATGGAGACACCTGTGGACGGTAACACACCTGTGATGAGGAGAGAGCTTGGGGTTGTCACATACCTGTGAGGTGGAGAGAGCTGGTGGCTGTCACATACCTAAAATGGGGAGACTGCTGGGGGCTGACATATACCTGTGATGTGGAGACAGCTGGGGGCTGTCACATACCTGTGAAGGAGAGAGAGCTGGGGCCTGTCACGCACCTCTGATGCAGAGACAGCTGGTGGTTGTCACATACCAGTGATGGGGAGAAAGCTAGGGACTCTCACTCACCTGTGATGGGGAGAGAGCTGGGGACTGTCACTCACCTGTGATGGGGAGAGAGATGGGGGCTGTCACTCACCTGTGATGGGGAGAGAGCTGGGGGCTGTCACCCACCTTTGAAGGGGAGAGAGCCGTGCGTTGTCACACACCTGTGATATGGAGACACCTGGGGACAGTCACACACCTGTGATGGGGAGAGAGCGTGGGGTTGTCACATACCTGTGATGTGGAGACATCTGGGGGCTGTCACATACATATAATTGGGAGACAGCTTGGGCCTCTCATATACCTGTGATAGGGAGAGCTGGGGTCTCTCACTCACCTGTGATGGGGAGATTGCTGGGGGCTGTCACACACCTCTGATGGGGAGAGAGATGGGGACTGTCAAACACCTGTGATGGGGAGAGACCTGGGGTTTGTCACCACCTGTGAAGGGGTGAGAGCTGGGGGCTGTCACGCGCCTGTGATATGGAGAGAGATGGTGACAGTCACACACCTCTGATGGGGAGAGAGCTTGGCGTTGTCACATACCTGTGATGTGGAGACAGCTGGGTTTATCATATACCTGTAATGGGGAGAGAGCTGGGGTCTCTCACATACCTGTGATGTTGAGACAGCTGGGGGCTGTCACATACTTGTGATGGGGGGAGAGTTGGGGGCTGTCACGAACCAGTGATGGGGAGAGATCTGGGGTCTGTCACACACCTTTGATGGGGAGAGAGCTAGGGGCTGTCACATACCTGTGATGCGGAGACAGCTGGGGGCTGTTACATACCTGTGATGTGGAGAAAGCTGGGAGCTGTCACATACCTGTGATGGGGAGAGAGCTTGGGGCTGTCACTCCCCTGTCTTGGGGAGAGACCTGGGGCCTGTCACACACCTGTGATGGGGAGAGAGCTGGGGCTGTTACTCACCTGTGATGGTGAGAGAGCTGGGGGCAGTCACACACCTGTGATGGGGAGAGAGATGGGGGCTGTCACACACCTGTGATGGGGAGATAGCTGGGGGCTGTCACTCACCTGTGATGGGGAGAGAGATAGAGGCGGTTACATACCTGTGATGGGGAGAGAGCTGGGTACTTTCACACACCTGTGATGGGGAGAGAGATGGGGACTGTCAAACACCTGTGATGGGGAGAGAGATGGGGACGGTCACACACCTGTGACGGGGAGAGAGATGGGGACTGTCAAACACCTATGATGGGGAGAGAGCTGGTTGTTGTCACATACCTGTGATGAGGAGACAGGTGGCGGCTGTAACATACCTGTGATGGGGAGAGAGCTGGGGGCTCTTACTCAGCTGTGATGGGAAGAAAGATGGGGCGGTCACATACCTGTGATGGGGAGGGAATTGGGGGCTGTCAGGCAACTTTGATGAGGTAACAGCTGGGGGCTGTCAAATACCTCGGAAGGGGAGAGAGCTGGGGACTGTCACTCACCTGTGATGGGGAGAGAGTTGGGGGCTGTCACATACGTGTGATGAGGAGAGAGATGGGGACTGTCAAACACCTGTGAGGCGGGGACAGCTGGGGGCTCTCACATACATGTGATGGGGAGAGAGCTGGGGTCTTTTACTCACCTGTAATGGGAAGAGAGATGGGGGCTGTCAAATACCTGTGATAGGGAGAGAGTTGGGGGCTGTCGGGCAAATGTGATGCAGAGACAACTGGGGGCTCTCACATACCTGTGATGGGGAGAGTGCTGGGGGCTGTCACTCACCTGTCATGGGTAGAGAGCTGGTGGCTGTCACGCACCAGTGATGGGGAGAGACCTGGCGGCTGTCACACACCTGTGATGGGCAGAGTTATGGGGACAGTCAAACACCTGTGATGGAGAGAGACTTTGGGTCTGTCACATACCGGTAATGGGGAGAAAGTTGGGGGCTGTCAGGCACCTGTGATGCGGAGACAGCTGGGGCTGTCACATACTTGTGATGCAGAAAACCTGGTGGCTGTTACATACCTGTGATGTGGACAAAGCTGGGTGCTGTCACATACCTGTGATGTGAAGACAGCTGGCGGCTATAATATACCTGTGATGGGGAGAGACCTGGCGGCTGTCACACACCTGTGATGGGGAGACAGATGGTGACTGTCACATACCTGTGATTCGGAGAGAGCTGGGGCTGTCACACATCGGTGATATGGAGAGAGCTGGGGACGGTCACACACCTGTTACGGGGAGAGAGATGGGGACTGTCAAACCCCTATGATGGGGAGAGAGCTGGGAACTGTCATATATCTGTGATGCGGAGAGAGCTGGTGGCTTTCACATACCTGTGATGTGGACACAGCTGGCAGCTGTAATATAACTGTGATGGTGAGAGAGTTGGGGGTTGTCAGGCAACTGTGATGCGGTGACAGCTGGGGGCTGTCAAATACCTCTGACGGGGAGAGAGCTGCAGGCTGTCACTCACCTGTGATGGGAAGAGAGTTGGGGGCTGTCACAAACCAGTGATGGGGAGAGAGATGGGGACGGTTACTCACCTGTGATGGGAAGAGAGATTTGGGCTCTCAGTCACCTGTGATGGGGAGAGAGCTGGGGGCTGTCACTCACCTGTGATTTCGAGAGAGCTGGGGTCTTTCACACACCTATGATGGGGAGAGAGCTGGGGGATGCCACATACCTCTAATGTGGAGACAGATGGGGGCTGTCAGATACATGTGATGGGTAGGGAGCTGGGGGCTGTCACTCACCTGTGATGGTGAGTGAGCTGGGGTCTATCACACACCTGTGAAGGGGAGAGAGATGAGGACTGTCAAACACCTTTGATGGGGAGAGAGCTGGGGTCACACATACTTGTGATGCGGAGACAAGTAGTGGCTCTAACATACCTGTGATGCGGAGACAGCTGGGGGCTGTCACATGCATGTGATGGGGAGAGAGTTGGGGGCTGTCAGGCACCTGTGATGTGGAGAAACCTGGCGGCTGTCACATACCTGGGATGGGAAGACAAGTGGGGGCTTACATTCACCTGTGTTGGGGACAGAGCTGGGGGCTGTTACTCACCTGTAATGGGGAGAGAGTTGGGGGCTATCACAAACCTGTGATGGGGAAAGAGATGAGGACTGTCAAACACCTGTGATGGGGACAGAGCTGGGCTCTGTCACATACCTGTGATGTGGAGACAGCTGGTGTCTTTCACATAACTGTTATGTGGAGGCAGCTGGGGGCTGACACATACCTGTGATGGGGAGAAAGTTGGTGTCTGTCAGGCACCTGTGATGGGGAGACACCTGAGGGCTGTCACATACCTATGATGGGGAGAAAGCTGGGTGCTGTCACTCACCTATGATGGGGAGAGAGCTGGGGACTGTCGCACACCTGTAATTGGGAGAGAGCTATGGGCTGTCACTCACCTGTGATGGGGAGAGACCTGGGGTGTGTCGCACACCTGTGATGGGGAGAGAGCTGGGGGCTGTCACTCACCTCTAATGGGGAGAGAGCTGGGCGCTGTCACACACATATGATGGGGAGAGAGATGGGGACTGTCAAACACCTGTGATAGGGAGAGAGCTGGGGCTCACACATACCTGTGATGCGTAGACAGCTAATGGTTGTCAAATACCTGTGATGGGGAGTGAGTTGGGGGTTCTCACGCTCCTGTGATGTGGAGACAGCTGGGGGCTACCAGATACCTGTGATGGGGAGAGAGCTGGGGGTTCTCACTCACCTGTAATGGGGAGAGAGATAGGGGCTGTCACTCAGCTGTGATGTGGAGAGAGCTGGGGGCTGTCACTCACCTGTGAAGGGTAGAGAGCTGGGCATTGTCACTCACCTGTGATATGGAGACACCTGTGGACGGTAACACACCTGTGATGAGGAGAGAGCTTGGGGTTGTCACATACCTGTGAGGTGGAGAGAGCTGGTGGCTGTCACATACCTAAAATGGGGAGACTGCTGGGGGCTGACATATACCTGTGATGTGGAGACAGCTGGGGGCTGTCACATACCTGTGAAGGAGAGAGAGCTGGGGCCTGTCACGCACCTCTGATGCAGAGACAGCTGGTGGTTGTCACATACCAGTGATGGGGAGAAAGCTAGGGACTCTCACTCACCTGTGATGGGGAGAGAGCTGGGGACTGTCACTCACCTGTGATGGGGAGAGAGATGGGGGCTGTCACTCACCTGTGATGGGGAGAGAGCTGGGGGCTGTCACCCACCTTTGAAGGGGAGAGAGCCGTGCGTTGTCACACACCTGTGATATGGAGACACCTGGGGACAGTCACACACCTGTGATGGGGAGAGAGCGTGGGGTTGTCACATACCTGTGATGTGGAGACATCTGGGGGCTGTCACATACATATAATTGGGAGACAGCTTGGGCCTCTCATATACCTGTGATAGGGAGAGCTGGGGTCTCTCACTCACCTGTGATGGGGAGATTGCTGGGGGCTGTCACACACCTCTGATGGGGAGAGAGATGGGGACTGTCAAACACCTGTGATGGGGAGAGACCTGGGGTTTGTCACCACCTGTGAAGGGGTGAGAGCTGGGGGCTGTCACGCGCCTGTGATATGGAGAGAGATGGTGACAGTCACACACCTCTGATGGGGAGAGAGCTTGGCGTTGTCACATACCTGTGATGTGGAGACAGCTGGGTTTATCATATACCTGTAATGGGGAGAGAGCTGGGGTCTCTCACATACCTGTGATGTTGAGACAGCTGGGGGCTGTCACATACTTGTGATGGGGGGAGAGTTGGGGGCTGTCACGAACCAGTGATGGGGAGAGACCTGGGGTCTGTCACACACCTTTGATGGGGAGAGAGCTAGGGGCTGTCACATACCTGTGATGCGGAGACAGCTGGGGGCTGTTACATACCTGTGATGTGGAGAAAGCTGGGAGCTGTCACATACCTGTGATGGGGAGAGAGCTGGGGGCTGTCACTCCCCTGTCTTGGGGAGAGACCTGGGGCCTGTCACACACCTGTGATGGGGAGAGAGCTGGGGCTGTTACTCACCTGTGATGGTGAGAGAGCTGGGGGCAGTCACACACCTGTGATGGGGAGAGAGATGGGGGCTGTCACACACCTGTGATGGGGAGATAGCTGGGGGCTGTCACTCACCTGTGATGGGGAGAGAGATAGAGGCAGTTACATACCTGTGATGGGGAGAGAGCTGGGTACTTTCACACACCTGTGATGGGGAGAGAGATGGGGACTGTCAAACACCTGTGATGGGGAGAGAGATGGGGACGGTCACACACCTGTGACGGGGAGAGAGATGGGGACTGTCAAACACCTATGATGGGGAGAGAGCTGGTTGTTGTCACATACCTGTGATGAGGAGACAGGTGGCGGCTGTAACATACCTGTGATGGGGAGAGAGCTGGGGGCTCTTACTCAGCTGTGATGGGAAGAAAGATGGGGCGGTCACATACCTGTGATGGGGAGGGAATTGGGGGCTGTCAGGCAACTTTGATGAGGTAACAGCTGGGGGCTGTCAAATACCTCGGAAGGGGAGAGAGCTGGGGACTGTCACTCACCTGTGATGGGGAGAGAGTTGGGGGCTGTCACATACGTGTGATGAGGAGAGAGATGGGGACTGTCAAACACCTGTGAGGCGGGGACAGCTGGGGGCTGTCACATACATGTGATGGGGAGAGAGCTGGGGTCTTTTACTCACCTGTAATGGGAAGAGAGATGGGGGCTGTCAAATACCTGTGATAGGGAGAGAGTTGGGGGCTGTCGGGCAAATGTGATGCAGAGACAACTGGGGGCTCTCACATACCTGTGATGGGGAGAGTGCTGTGGGCTGTCACTCACCTGTCATGGGTAGAGAGCTGGTGGCTGTCACGCACCAGTGATGGGGAGAGACCTGGCGGCTGTCACACACCTGTGATGGGCAGAGTTATGGGGACAGTCAAACACCTGTGATGGAGAGAGACTTTGGGTCTGTCACATACCGGTAATGGGGAGAAAGTTGTGGGCTGTCAGGCACCTGTGATGCGGAGACAGCTGGGGCTGTCACATACTTGTGATGCAGAAAACCTGGTGGCTGTTACATACCTGTGATGTGGACAAAGCTGGGGGCTGTCACATACCTGTGATGTGAAGACAGCTGGCGGCTATAATATACCTGTGATGGGGAGAGACCTGGCGGCTGTCACACACCTGTGATGGGGAGACAGATGGTGACTGTCACATACCTGTGATTCGGAGAGAGCTGGGGCTGTCACACATCGGTGATATGGAGAGAGCTGGGGACGGTCACACACCTGTTACGGGGAGAGAGATGGGGACTGTCAAACCCCTATGATGGGGAGAGAGCTGGGAACTGTCATATATCTGTGATGCGGAGAGAGCTGGTGGCTTTCACATACCTGTGATGTGGACACAGCTGGCAGCTGTAACATACCTGTGATGGTGAGAGAGTTGGGGGTTGTCAGGCAACTGTGATGCGGTGACAGCTGGGGGCTGTCAAATACCTCTGACGGGGAGAGAGCTGCAGGCTGTCACTCACCTGTGATGGGAAGAGAGTTGGGGGCTGTCACAAACCAGTGATGGGGAGAGAGATGGGGACGGTTACTCACCTGTGATGGGAAGAGAGATTTGGGCTCTCAGTCACCTGTGATGGGGAGAGAGCTGGGGGCTGTCACTCACCTGTGATTTCGAGAGAGCTGGGGTCTTTCACACACCTATGATGGGGAGAGAGCTGGGGGATGCCACATACCTCTAATGTGGAGACAGATGGGGGCTGTCAGATACATGTGATGGGTAGGGAGCTGGGGGCTGTCACTCACCTGTGATGGTGAGTGAGCTGGGGTCTATCACACACCTGTGAAGGGGAGAGAGATGAGGACTGTCAAACACCTGTGATGGGGAGAGAGCTGGGGTCACACATACTTGTGATGCGGAGACAAGTAGTGGCTCTAACATACCTGTGATGCGGAGACAGCTGGGGGCTGTCACATGCATGTGATGGGGAGAGAGTTGGGGGCTGTCAGGCACCTGTGATGTGGAGACACCTGGCGGCTGTCACATACCTGGGATGGGAAGACAAGTGGGGGCTTACATTCACCTGTGTTGGGGACAGAGCTGGGGGCTGTTACTCACCTGTAATGGGGAGAGAGTTGGGGGCTATCACAAACCTGTGATGGGGAAAGAGATGAGGACTGTCAAACACCTGTGATGGGGACAGAGCTGGGCTCTGTCACATACCTGTGATGCGGAGACAGCTGGTGTCTTTCACATAACTGTTATGTGGAGGCAGCTGGGGGCTGACACATACCTGTGATGGGGAGAAAGTTGGTGTCTGTCAGGCACCTGTGATGGGGAGACACCTGAGGGCTGTCACATACCTATGATGGGGAGAAAGCTGGGTGCTGTCACTCACCTATGATGGGGAGAGAGCTGGGGACTGTCGCACACCTGTAATTGGGAGAGAGCTATGGGCTGTCACTCACCTGTGATGGGGAGAGACCTGGGGTGTGTCGCACACCTGTGATGGGGAGAGAGCTGGGGGCTGTCACTCACCTCTAATGGGGAGAGAGCTGGGCGCTGTCACACACATATGATGGGGAGAGAGATGGGGACTGTCAAACACCTGTGATAGGGAGAGAGCTGGGGCTCACACATACCTGTGATGCGTAGACAGCTAATGGTTGTCAAATACCTGTGATGGGGAGTGAGTTGGGGGTTCTCACGCTCCTGTGATGTGGAGACAGCTGGGGGCTACCAGATACCTGTGATGGGGAGAGAGCTGGGGGTTCTCACTCACCTGTAATGGGGAGAGAGATAGGGGCTGTCACTCAGCTGTGATGTGGAGAGAGCTGGGGGCTGTCACTCACCTGTGAAGGGTAGAGAGCTGGGCATTCTCACCTGTGATATGGAGACACCTGTGGACGGTAACACACCTGTGATGAGGAGAGAGCTTGGGGTTGTCACATACCTGTGAGGTGGAGAGAGCTGGTGGCTGTCACATACCTAAAATGGGGAGACTGCTGGGGGCTGACATATACCTGTGATGTGGAGACAGCTGGGGGCTGTCACATACCTGTGAAGGAGAGAGAGCTGGGGCCTGTCACGCACCTCTGATGCAGAGACAGCTGGTGGTTGTCACATACCAGTGATGGGGAGAAAGCTAGGGACTCTCACTCACCTGTGATGGGGAGAGAGCTGGGGACTGTCACTCACCTGTGATGGGGAGAGAGATGGGGGCTGTCACTCACCTGTGATGGGGAGAGAGCTGGGGGCTGTCACCCACCTTTGAAGGGGAGAGAGCCGTGCGTTGTCACACACCTGTGATATGGAGACACCTGGGGACAGTCACACACCTGTGATGGGGAGAGAGCGTGGGGTTGTCACATACCTGTGATGTGGAGACATCTGGGGGCTGTCACATACATATAATTGGGAGACAGCTTGGGCCTCTCATATACCTGTGATAGGGAGAGCTGGGGTCTCTCACTCACCTGTGATGGGGAGATTGCTGGGGGCTGTCACACACCTCTGATGGGGAGAGAGATGGGGACTGTCAAACACCTGTGATGGGGAGAGACCTGGGGTTTGTCACCACCTGTGAAGGGGTGAGAGCTGGGGGCTGTCACGCGCCTGTGATATGGAGAGAGATGGTGACAGTCACACACCTCTGATGGGGAGAGAGCTTGGCGTTGTCACATACCTGTGATGTGGAGACAGCTGGGTTTATCATATACCTGTAATGGGGAGAGAGCTGGGGTCTCTCACATACCTGTGATGTTGAGACAGCTGGGGGCTGTCACATACTTGTGATGGGGGGAGAGTTGGGGGCTGTCACGAACCAGTGATGGGGAGAGACCTGGGGTCTGTCACACACCTTTGATGGGGAGAGAGCTAGGGGCTGTCACATACCTGTGATGCGGAGACAGCTGGGGGCTGTTACATACCTGTGATGTGGAGAAAGCTGGGAGCTGTCACATACCTGTGATGGGGAGAGAGCTGGGGGCTGTCACTCCCCTGTCTTGGGGAGAGACCTGGGGCCTGTCACACACCTGTGATGGGGAGAGAGCTGGGGCTGTTACTCACCTGTGATGGTGAGAGAGCTGGGGGCAGTCACACACCTGTGATGGGGAGAGAGATGGGGGCTGTCACACACCTGTGATGGGGAGATAGCTGGGGGCTGTCACTCACCTGTGATGGGGAGAGAGATAGAGGCAGTTACATACCTGTGATGGGGAGAGAGCTGGGTACTTTCACACACCTGTGATGGGGAGAGAGATGGGGACTGTCAAACACCTGTGATGGGGAGAGAGATGGGGACGGTCACACACCTGTGACGGGGAGAGAGATGGGGACTGTCAAACACCTATGATGGGGAGAGAGCTGGTTGTTGTCACATACCTGTGATGAGGAGACAGGTGGCGGCTGTAACATACCTGTGATGGGGAGAGAGCTGGGGGCTCTTACTCAGCTGTGATGGGAAGAAAGATGGGGCGGTCACATACCTGTGATGGGGAGGGAATTGGGGGCTGTCAGGCAACTTTGATGAGGTAACAGCTGGGGGCTGTCAAATACCTCGGAAGGGGAGAGAGCTGGGGACTGTCACTCACCTGTGATGGGGAGAGAGTTGGGGGCTGTCACATACGTGTGATGAGGAGAGAGATGGGGACTGTCAAACACCTGTGAGGCGGGGACAGCTGGGGGCTGTCACATACATGTGATGGGGAGAGAGCTGGGGTCTTTTACTCACCTGTAATGGGAAGAGAGATGGGGGCTGTCAAATACCTGTGATAGGGAGAGAGTTGGGGGCTGTCGGGCAAATGTGATGCAGAGACAACTGGGGGCTCTCACATACCTGTGATGGGGAGAGTGCTGGGGGCTGTCACTCACCTGTCATGGGTAGAGAGCTGGTGGCTGTCACGCACCAGTGATGGGGAGAGACCTGGCGGCTGTCACACACCTGTGATGGGCAGAGTTATGGGGACAGTCAAACACCTGTGATGGAGAGAGACTTTGGGTCTGTCACATACCGGTAATGGGGAGAAAGTTGGGGGCTGTCAGGCACCTGTGATGCGGAGACAGCTGGGGCTGTCACATACTTGTGATGCAGAAAACCTGGTGGCTGTTACATGCCTGTGATGTGGACAAAGCTGGGGGCTGTCACATACCTGTGATGTGAAGACAGCTGGCGGCTATAATATACCTGTGATGGGGAGAGACCTGGCGGCTGTCACACACCTGTGATGGGGAGACAGATGGTGACTGTCACATACCTGTGATTCGGAGAGAGCTGGGGCTGTCACACATCGGTGATATGGAGAGAGCTGGGGACGGTCACACACCTGTTACGGGGAGAGAGATGGGGACTGTCAAACCCCTATGATGGGGAGAGAGCTGGGAACTGTCATATATCTGTGATGCGGAGAGAGCTGGTGGCTTTCACATACCTGTGATGTGGACACAGCTGGCAGCTGTAACATACCTGTGATGGTGAGAGAGTTGGGGGTTGTCAGGCAACTGTGATGCGGTGACAGCTGGGGGCTGTCAAATACCTCTGACGGGGAGAGAGCTGCAGGCTGTCACTCACCTGTGATGGGAAGAGAGTTGGGGGCTGTCACAAACCAGTGATGGGGAGAGAGATGGGGACGGTTACTCACCTGTGATGGGAAGAGAGATTTGGGCTCTCAGTCACCTGTGATGGGGAGAGAGCTGGGGGCTGTCACTCACCTGTGATTTCGAGAGAGCTGGGGTCTTTCACACACCTATGATGGGGAGAGAGCTGGGGGATGCCACATACCTCTAATGTGGAGACAGATGGGGGCTGTCAGATACATGTGATGGGTAGGGAGCTGGGGGCTGTCACTCACCTGTGATGGTGAGTGAGCTGGGGTCTATCACACACCTGTGAAGGGGAGAGAGATGAGGACTGTCAAACACCTTTGATGGGGAGAGAGCTGGGGTCACACATACTTGTGATGCGGAGACAAGTAGTGGCTCTAACATACCTGTGATGCGGAGACAGCTGGGGGCTGTCACATGCATGTGATGGGGAGAGAGTTGGGGGCTGTCAGGCACCTGTGATGTGGAGACACCTGGCGGCTGTCACATACCTGGGATGGGAAGACAAGTGGGGGCTTACATTCACCTGTGTTGGGGACAGAGCTGGGGGCTGTTACTCACCTGTAATGGGGAGAGAGTTGGGGGCTATCACAAACCTGTGATGGGGAAAGAGATGAGGACTGTCAAACACCTGTGATGGGGACAGAGCTGGGCTCTGTCACATACCTGTGATGCGGAGACAGCTGGTGTCTTTCACATAACTGTTATGTGGAGGCAGCTGGGGGCTGACACATACCTGTGATGGGGAGAAAGTTGGTGTCTGTCAGGCACCTGTGATGGGGAGACACCTGAGGGCTGTCACATACCTATGATGGGGAGAAAGCTGGGTGCTGTCACTCACCTATGATGGGGAGAGAGCTGGGGACTGTCGCACACCTGTAATTGGGAGAGAGCTATGGGCTGTCACTCACCTGTGATGGGGAGAGACCTGGGGTGTGTCGCACACCTGTGATGGGGAGAGAGCTGGGGGCTGTCACTCACCTCTAATGGGGAGAGAGCTGGGCGCTGTCACACACATATGATGGGGAGAGAGATGGGGACTGTCAAACACCTGTGATAGGGAGAGAGCTGGGGCTCACACATACCTGTGATGCGTAGACAGCTAATGGTTGTCAAATACCTGTGATGGGGAGTGAGTTGGGGGTTCTCACGCTCCTGTGATGTGGAGACAGCTGGGGGCTACCAGATACCTGTGATGGGGAGAGAGCTGGGGGTTCTCACTCACCTGTAATGGGGAGAGAGATAGGGGCTGTCACTCAGCTGTGATGTGGAGAGAGCTGGGGGCTGTCACTCACCTGTGAAGGGTAGAGAGCTGGGCATTGTCACTCACCTGTGATATGGAGACACCTGTGGACGGTAACACACCTGTGATGAGGAGAGAGCTTGGGGTTGTCACATACCTGTGAGGTGGAGAGAGCTGGTGGCTGTCACATACCTAAAATGGGGAGACTGCTGGGGGCTGACATATACCTGTGATGTGGAGATAGCTGGGGGCTGTCACATACCTGTGAAGGAGAGAGAGCTGGGGCCTGTCACGCACCTCTGATGCAGAGACAGCTGGTGGTTGTCACATACCAGTGATGGGGAGAAAGCTAGGGACTCTCACTCACCTGTGATGGGGAGAGAGCTGGGGACTGTCACTCACCTGTGATGGGGAGAGAGATGGGGACTGTCACTCACCTGTGATGGGGAGAGAGATGGGGGCTGTCACTCACCTGTGATGGGGAGAGAGCTGGGGGCTGTCACCCACCTTTGAAGGGGAGAGAGCCGTGCGTTGTCACACACCTGTGATATGGAGACACCTGGGGACAGTCACACACCTGTGATGGGGAGAGAGCGTGGGGTTGTCACATACCTGTGATGTGGAGACATCTGGGGGCTGTCACATACATATAATTGGGAGACAGCTTGGGCCTCTCATATACCTGTGATAGGGAGAGCTGGGGTCTCTCACTCACCTGTGATGGGGAGATTGCTGGGGGCTGTCACACACCTCTGATGGGGAGAGAGATGGGGACTGTCAAACACCTGTGATGGGGAGAGACCTGGGGTTTGTCACCACCTGTGAAGGGGTGAGAGCTGGGGGCTGTCACGCGCCTGTGATATGGAGAGAGATGGTGACAGTCACACACCTCTGATGGGGAGAGAGCTTGGCGTTGTCACATACCTGTGATGTGGAGACAGCTGGGTTTATCATATACCTGTAATGGGGAGAGAGCTGGGGTCTCTCACATACCTGTGATGTTGAGACAGCTGGGGGCTGTCACATACTTGTGATGGGGGGAGAGTTGGGGGCTGTCACGAACCAGTGATGGGGAGAGACCTGGGGTCTGTCACACACCTTTGATGGGGAGAGAGCTAGGGGCTGTCACATACCTGTGATGCGGAGACAGCTGGGGGCTGTTACATACCTGTGATGTGGAGAAAGCTGGGAGCTGTCACATACCTGTGATGGGGAGAGAGCTGGGGGCTGTCACTCCCCTGTCTTGGGGAGAGACCTGGGGCCTGTCACACACCTGTGATGGGGAGAGAGCTGGGGCTGTTACTCACCTGTGATGGTGAGAGAGCTGGGGGCAGTCACACACCTGTGATGGGGAGAGAGATGGGGGCTGTCACACACCTGTGATGGGGAGATAGCTGGGGGCTGTCACTCACCTGTGATGGGGAGAGAGATAGAGGCAGTTACATACCTGTGATGGGGAGAGAGCTGGGTACTTTCACACACCTGTGATGGGGAGAGAGATGGGGACTGTCAAACACCTGTGATGGGGAGAGAGATGGGGACGGTCACACACCTGTGACGGGGAGAGAGATGGGGACTGTCAAACACCTATGATGGGGAGAGAGCTGGTTGTTGTCACATACCTGTGATGAGGAGACAGGTGGCGGCTGTAACATACCTGTGATGGGGAGAGAGCTGGGGGCTCTTACTCAGCTGTGATGGGAAGAAAGATGGGGCGGTCACATACCTGTGATGGGGAGGGAATTGGGGGCTGTCAGGCAACTTTGATGAGGTAACAGCTGGGGGCTGTCAAATACCTCGGAAGGGGAGAGAGCTGGGGACTGTCACTCACCTGTGATGGGGAGAGAGTTGGGGGCTGTCACATACGTGTGATGAGGAGAGAGATGGGGACTGTCAAACACCTGTGAGGCGGGGACAGCTGGGGGCTGTCACATACATGTGATGGGGAGAGAGCTGGGGTCTTTTACTCACCTGTAATGGGAAGAGAGATGGGGGCTGTCAAATACCTGTGATAGGGAGAGAGTTGGGGGCTGTCGGGCAAATGTGATGCAGAGACAACTGGGGGCTCTCACATACCTGTGATGGGGAGAGTGCTGGGGGCTGTCACTCACCTGTCATGGGTAGAGAGCTGGTGGCTGTCACGCACCAGTGATGGGGAGAGACCTGGCGGCTGTCACACACCTGTGATGGGCAGAGTTATGGGGACAGTCAAACACCTGTGATGGAGAGAGACTTTGGGTCTGTCACATACCGGTAATGGGGAGAAAGTTGGGGGCTGTCAGGCACCTGTGATGCGGAGACAGCTGGGGCTGTCACATACTTGTGATGCAGAAAACCTGGTGGCTGTTACATGCCTGTGATGTGGACAAAGCTGGGGGCTGTCACATACCTGTGATGTGAAGACAGCTGGCGGCTATAATATACCTGTGATGGGGAGAGACCTGGCGGCTGT
The DNA here is from genome assembly GCF_965194825.1 of Balaenoptera physalus. Classification (NCBI taxonomy): domain Eukaryota; kingdom Metazoa; phylum Chordata; class Mammalia; order Artiodactyla; family Balaenopteridae; genus Balaenoptera; species Balaenoptera physalus. The sequence continues at coordinate 30,114 of NW_028125447.1, read as the reverse complement.
CACACACCTGTGATGGGGAGACAGATGGTGACTGTCACATACCTGTGATTCGGAGAGAGCTGGGGCTGTCACACATCGGTGATATGGAGAGAGCTGGGGACGGTCACACACCTGTTACGGGGAGAGAGATGGGGACTGTCAAACCCCTATGATGGGGAGAGAGCTGGGAACTGTCATATATCTGTGATGCGGAGAGAGCTGGTGGCTTTCACATACCTGTGATGTGGACACAGCTGGCAGCTGTAACATACCTGTGATGGTGAGAGAGTTGGGGGTTGTCAGGCAACTGTGATGCGGTGACAGCTGGGGGCTGTCAAATACCTCTGACGGGGAGAGAGCTGCAGGCTGTCACTCACCTGTGATGGGAAGAGAGTTGGGGGCTGTCACAAACCAGTGATGGGGAGAGAGATGGGGACGGTTACTCACCTGTGATGGGAAGAGAGATTTGGGCTCTCAGTCACCTGTGATGGGGAGAGAGCTGGGGGCTGTCACTCACCTGTGATTTCGAGAGAGCTGGGGTCTTTCACACACCTATGATGGGGAGAGAGCTGGGGGATGCCACATACCTCTAATGTGGAGACAGATGGGGGCTGTCAGATACATGTGATGGGTAGGGAGCTGGGGGCTGTCACTCACCTGTGATGGTGAGTGAGCTGGGGTCTATCACACACCTGTGAAGGGGAGAGAGATGAGGACTGTCAAACACCTGTGATGGGGAGAGAGCTGGGGTCACACATACTTGTGATGCGGAGACAAGTAGTGGCTCTAACATACCTGTGATGCGGAGACAGCTGGGGGCTGTCACATGCATGTGATGGGGAGAGAGTTGGGGGCTGTCAGGCACCTGTGATGTGGAGACACCTGGCGGCTGTCACATACCTGGGATGGGAAGACAAGTGGGGGCTTACATTCACCTGTGTTGGGGACAGAGCTGGGGGCTGTTACTCACCTGTAATGGGGAGAGAGTTGGGGGCTATCACAAACCTGTGATGGGGAAAGAGATGAGGACTGTCAAACACCTGTGATGGGGACAGAGCTGGGCTCTGTCACATACCTGTGATGCGGAGACAGCTGGTGTCTTTCACATAACTGTTATGTGGAGGCAGCTGGGGGCTGACACATACCTGTGATGGGGAGAAAGTTGGTGTCTGTCAGGCACCTGTGATGGGGAGACACCTGAGGGCTGTCACATACCTATGATGGGGAGAAAGCTGGGTGCTGTCACTCACCTATGATGGGGAGAGAGCTGGGGACTGTCGCACACCTGTAATTGGGAGAGAGCTATGGGCTGCCACTCACCTGTGATGGGGAGAGACCTGGGGTGTGTCGCACACCTGTGATGGGGAGAGAGCTGGGGGCTGTCACTCACCTCTAATGGGGAGAGAGCTGGGCGCTGTCACACACATATGATGGGGAGAGAGATGGGGACTGTCAAACACCTGTGATAGGGAGAGAGCTGGGGCTCACACATACCTGTGATGCGTAGACAGCTAATGGTTGTCAAATACCTGTGATGGGGAGTGAGTTGGGGGTTCTCACGCTCCTGTGATGTGGAGACAGCTGGGGGCTACCAGATACCTGTGATGGGGAGAGAGCTGGGGGTTCTCACTCACCTGTAATGGGGAGAGAGATAGGGGCTGTCACTCAGCTGTGATGTGGAGAGAGCTGGGGGCTGTCACTCACCTGTGAAGGGTAGAGAGCTGGGCATTGTCACTCACCTGTGATATGGAGACACCTGTGGACGGTAACACACCTGTGATGAGGAGAGAGCTTGGGGTTGTCACATACCTGTGAGGTGGAGAGAGCTGGTGGCTGTCACATACCTAAAATGGGGAGACTGCTGGGGGCTGACATATACCTGTGATGTGGAGACAGCTGGGGGCTGTCACATACCTGTGAAGGAGAGAGAGCTGGGGCCTGTCACGCACCTCTGATGCAGAGACAGCTGGTGGTTGTCACATACCAGTGATGGGGAGAAAGCTAGGGACTCTCACTCACCTGTGATGGGGAGAGAGCTGGGGACTGTCACTCACCTGTGATGGGGAGAGAGATGGGGGCTGTCACTCACCTGTGATGGGGAGAGAGCTGGGGGCTGTCACCCACCTTTGAAGGGGAGAGAGCCGTGCGTTGTCACACACCTGTGATATGGAGACACCTGGGGACAGTCACACACCTGTGATGGGGAGAGAGCGTGGGGTTGTCACATACCTGTGATGTGGAGACATCTGGGGGCTGTCACATACATATAATTGGGAGACAGCTTGGGCCTCTCATATACCTGTGATAGGGAGAGCTGGGGTCTCTCACTCACCTGTGATGGGGAGATTGCTGGGGGCTGTCACACACCTCTGATGGGGAGAGAGATGGGGACTGTCAAACACCTGTGATGGGGAGAGACCTGGGGTTTGTCACCACCTGTGAAGGGGTGAGAGCTGGGGGCTGTCACGCGCCTGTGATATGGAGAGAGATGGTGACAGTCACACACCTCTGATGGGGAGAGAGCTTGGCGTTGTCACATACCTGTGATGTGGAGACAGCTGGGTTTATCATATACCTGTAATGGGGAGAGAGCTGGGGTCTCTCACATACCTGTGATGTTGAGACAGCTGGGGGCTGTCACATACTTGTGATGGGGGGAGAGTTGGGGGCTGTCACGAACCAGTGATGGGGAGAGACCTGGGGTCTGTCACACACCTTTGATGGGGAGAGAGCTAGGGGCTGTCACATACCTGTGATGCGGAGACAGCTGGGGGCTGTTACATACCTGTGATGTGGAGAAAGCTGGGAGCTGTCACATACCTGTGATGGGGAGAGAGCTGGGGGCTGTCACTCCCCTGTCTTGGGGAGAGACCTGGGGCCTGTCACACACCTGTGATGGGGAGAGAGCTGGGGCTGTTACTCACCTGTGATGGTGAGAGAGCTGGGGGCAGTCACACACCTGTGATGGGGAGAGAGATGGGGGCTGTCACACACCTGTGATGGGGAGATAGCTGGGGGCTGTCACTCACCTGTGATGGGGAGAGAGATAGAGGCAGTTACATACCTGTGATGGGGAGAGAGCTGGGTACTTTCACACACCTGTGATGGGGAGAGAGATGGGGACTGTCAAACACCTGTGATGGGGAGAGAGATGGGGACGGTCACACACCTGTGACGGGGAGAGAGATGGGGACTGTCAAACACCTATGATGGGGAGAGAGCTGGTTGTTGTCACATACCTGTGATGAGGAGACAGGTGGCGGCTGTAACATACCTGTGATGGGGAGAGAGCTGGGGGCTCTTACTCAGCTGTGATGGGAAGAAAGATGGGGCGGTCACATACCTGTGATGGGGAGGGAATTGGGGGCTGTCAGGCAACTTTGATGAGGTAACAGCTGGGGGCTGTCAAATACCTCGGAAGGGGAGGGAGCTGGGGACTGTCACTCACCTGTGATGGGGAGAGAGTTGGGGGCTGTCACATACGTGTGATGAGGAGAGAGATGGGGACTGTCAAACACCTGTGAGGCGGGGACAGCTGGGGGCTGTCACATACATGTGATGGGGAGAGAGCTGGGGTCTTTTACTCACCTGTAATGGGAAGAGAGATGGGGGCTGTCAAATACCTGTGATAGGGAGAGAGTTGGGGGCTGTCGGGCAAATGTGATGCAGAGACAACTGGGGGCTCTCACATACCTGTGATGGGGAGAGTGCTGGGGGCTCTCACTCACCTGTCATGGGTAGAGAGCTGGTGGCTGTCACGCACCAGTGATGGGGAGAGACCTGGCGGCTGTCACACACCTGTGATGGGCAGAGTTATGGGGACAGTCAAACACCTGTGATGGAGAGAGACTTTGGGTCTGTCACATACCGGTAATGGGGAGAAAGTTGGGGGCTGTCAGGCACCTGTGATGCGGAGACAGCTGGGGCTGTCACATACTTGTGATGCAGAAAACCTGGTGGCTGTTACATACCTGTGATGTGGACAAAGCTGGGGGCTGTCACATACCTGTGATGTGAAGACAGCTGGCGGCTATAATATACCTGTGATGGGGAGAGACCTGGCGGCTGTCACACACCTGTGATGGGGAGACAGATGGTGACTGTCACATACCTGTGATTCGGAGAGAGCTGGGGCTGTCACACATCGGTGATATGGAGAGAGCTGGGGACGGTCACACACCTGTTACGGGTAGAGAGATGGGGACTGTCAAACCCCTATGATGGGGAGAGAGCTGGGAACTGTCATATATCTGTGATGCGGAGAGAGCTGGTGGCTTTCACATACCTGTGATGTGGACACAGCTGGCAGCTGTAACATACCTGTGATGGTGAGAGAGTTGGGGGTTGTCAGGCAACTGTGATGCGGTGACAGCTGGGGGCTGTCAAATACCTCTGACGGGGAGAGAGCTGCAGGCTGTCACTCACCTGTGATGGGAAGAGAGTTGGGGGCTGTCACAAACCAGTGATGGGGAGAGAGATGGGGACGGTTACTCACCTGTGATGGGAAGAGAGATTTGGGCTCCCAGTCACCTGTGATGGGGAGAGAGCTGGGGGCTGTCACTCACCTGTGATTTCGAGAGAGCTGGGGTCTTTCACACACCTATGATGGGGAGAGAGCTGGGGGATGCCACATACCTCTAATGTGGAGACAGATGGGGGCTGTCAGATACATGTGATGGGTAGGGAGCTGGGGGCTGTCACTCACCTGTGATGGTGAGTGAGCTGGGGTCTATCACACACCTGTGAAGGGGAGAGAGATGAGGACTGTCAAACACCTGTGATGGGGAGAGAGCTGGGGTCACACATACTTGTGATGCGGAGACAAGTAGTGGCTCTAACATACCTGTGATGCGGAGACAGCTGGGGGCTGTCACATGCATGTGATGGGGAGAGAGTTGGGGGCTGTCAGGCACCTGTGATGTGGAGACACCTGGCGGCTGTCACATACCTGGGATGGGAAGACAAGTGGGGGCTTACATTCACCTGTGTTGGGGACAGAGCTGGGGGCTGTTACTCACCTGTAATGGGGAGAGAGTTGGGGGCTATCACAAACCTGTGATGGGGAAAGAGATGAGGACTGTCAAACACCTGTGATGGGGACAGAGCTGGGCTCTGTCACATACCTGTGATGCGGAGACAGCTGGTGTCTTTCACATAACTGTTATGTGGAGGCAGCTGGGGGCTGACACATACCTGTGATGGGGAGAAAGTTGGTGTCTGTCAGGCACCTGTGATGGGGAGACACCTGAGGGCTGTCACATACCTATGATGGGGAGAAAGCTGGGTGCTGTCACTCACCTATGATGGGGAGAGAGCTGGGGACTGTCGCACACCTGTAATTGGGAGAGAGCTATGGGCTGTCACTCACCTGTGATGGGGAGAGACCTGGGGTGTGTCGCACACCTGTGATGGGGAGAGAGCTGGGGGCTGTCACTCACCTCTAATGGGGAGAGAGCTGGGCGCTGTCACACACATATGATGGGGAGAGAGATGGGGACTGTCAAACACCTGTGATAGGGAGAGAGCTGGGGCTCACACATACCTGTGATGCGTAGACAGCTAATGGTTGTCAAATACCTGTGATGGGGAGTGAGTTGGGGGTTCTCACGCTCCTGTGATGTGGAGACAGCTGGGGGCTACCAGATACCTTTGATGGGGAGAGAGCTGGGGGTTCTCACTCACCTGTAATGGGGAGAGAGATAGGGGCTGTCACTCAGCTGTGATGTGGAGAGAGCTGGGGGCTGTCACTCACCTGTGAAGGGTAGAGAGCTGGGCATTGTCACTCACCTGTGATATGGAGACACCTGTGGACGGTAACACACCTGTGATGAGGAGAGAGCTTGGGGTTGTCACATACCTGTGAGGTGGAGAGAGCTGGTGGCTGTCACATACCTAAAATGGGGAGACTGCTGGGGGCTGACATATACCTGTGATGTGGAGACAGCTGGGGGCTGTCACATACCTGTGAAGGAGAGAGAGCTGGGGCCTGTCACGCACCTCTGATGCAGAGACAGCTGGTGGTTGTCACATACCAGTGATGGGGAGAAAGCTAGGGACTGTCACTCACCTGTGATGGGGAGAGAGCTGGGGACTGTCACTCACCTGTGATGGGGAGAGAGATGGGGGCTGTCACTCACCTGTGATGGGGAGAGAGCTGGGGGCTGTCACCCACCTTTGAAGGGGAGAGAGCCGTGCGTTGTCACACACCTGTGATATGGAGACACCTGGGGACAGTCACACACCTGTGATGGGGAGAGAGCGTGGGGTTGTCACATACCTGTGATGTGGAGACATCTGGGGGCTGTCACATACATATAATTGGGAGACAGCTTGGGCCTCTCATATACCTGTGATAGGGAGAGCTGGGGTCTCTCACTCACCTGTGACGGGGAGATTGCTGGGGGCTGTCACACACCTCTGATGGGGAGAGAGATGGGGACTGTCAAACACCTGTAATGGGGAGAGACCTGGGGTTTGTCACCACCTGTGAAGGTGTGAGAGCTGGGGGCTGTCACGCGCCTGTGATATGGAGAGAGATGGTGACAGTCACACACCTCTGATGGGGAGAGAGCTTGGCGTTGTCACATACCTGTGATGTGGAGACAGCTGGGTTTATCATATACCTGTAATGGGGAGAGAGCTGGGGTCTCTCACATACCTGTGATGTTGAGACAGCTGGGGACTGTCACATACTTGTGATGGGGGGAGAGTTGGGGGCTGTCACGAACCAGTGATGGGGAGAGACCTGGGGTCTGTCACACACCTTTGATGGGGAGAGAGCTAGGGGCTGTCACATACCTGTGATGCGGAGACAGCTGGGGGCTGTCACATACCTGTGATGGGGAGAGAGCTGGGGGCTGTCACTCCCCTGTCTTGGGGAGAGACCTGGGGCCTGTCACACACCTGTGATGGGGAGAGAGCTGGGGCTGTTACTCACCTGTGATGGTGAGAGAGCTGGGGGCAGTCACACACCTGTGATGGGGAGAGAGATGGGGGCTGTCACACACCTGTGATGGGGAGATAGCTGGGGGCTGTCACTCACCTGTGATGGGGAGAGAGATAGAGGCAGTTACATACCTGTGATGGGGAGAGAGCTGGGTACTTTCACACACCTGTGATGGGGAGAGAGATGGGGACTGTCAAACACCTGTGATGGGGAGAGAGATGGGGACGGTCACACACCTGTGACGGGGAGAGAGATGGGGACTGTCAAACACCTATGATGGGGAGAGAGCTGGTTGTTGTCACATACCTGTGATGAGGAGACAGGTGGCGGCTGTAACATACCTGTGATGGGGAGAGAGCTGGGGGCTCTTACTCAGCTGTGATGGGAAGAAAGATGGGGCGGTCACATACCTGTGATGGGGAGGGAATTGGGGGCTGTCAGGCAACTTTGATGAGGTAACAGCTGGGGGCTGTCAAATACCTCGGAAGGGGAGAGAGCTGGGGACTGTCACTCACCTGTGATGGGGAGAGAGTTGGGGGCTGTCACATACGTGTGATGAGGAGAGAGATGGGGACTGTCAAACACCTGTGAGGCGGGGACAGCTGGGGGCTGTCACATACATGTGATGGGGAGAGAGCTGGGGTCTTTTACTCACCTGTAATGGGAAGAGAGATGGGGGCTGTCAAATACCTGTGATAGGGAGAGAGTTGGGGGCTGTCGGGCAAATGTGATGCAGAGACAACTGGGGGCTCTCACATACCTGTGATGGGGAGAGTGCTGGGGGCTGTCACTCACCTGTCATGGGTAGAGAGCTGGTGGCTGTCACGCACCAGTGATGGGGAGAGACCTGGCGGCTGTCACACACCTGTGATGGGCAGAGTTATGGGGACAGTCAAACACCTGTGATGGAGAGAGACTTTGGGTCTGTCACATACCGGTAATGGGGAGAAAGTTGGGGGCTGTCAGGCACCTGTGATGCGGAGACAGCTGGGGCTGTCACATACTTGTGATGCAGAAAACCTGGTGGCTGTTACATGCCTGTGATGTGGACAAAGCTGGGGGCTGTCACATACCTGTGATGTGAAGACAGCTGGCGGCTATAATATACCTGTGATGGGGAGAGACCTGGCGGCTGTCACACACCTGTGATGGGGAGACAGATGGTGACTGTCACATACCTGTGATTCGGAGAGAGCTGGGGCTGTCACACATCGGTGATATGGAGAGAGCTGGGGACGGTCACACACCTGTTACGGGGAGAGAGATGGGGACTGTCAAACCCCTATGATGGGGAGAGAGCTGGGAACTGTCATATATCTGTGATGCGGAGAGAGCTGGTGGCTTTCACATACCTGTGATGTGGACACAGCTGGCAGCTGTAACATACCTGTGATGGTGAGAGAGTTGGGGGTTGTCAGGCAACTGTGATGCGGTGACAGCTGGGGGCTGTCAAATACCTCTGACGGGGAGAGAGCTGCAGGCTGTCACTCACCTGTGATGGGAAGAGAGTTGGGGGCTGTCACAAACCAGTGATGGGGAGAGAGATGGGGACGGTTACTCACCTGTGATGGGAAGAGAGATTTGGGCTCTCAGTCACCTGTGATGGGGAGAGAGCTGGGGGCTGTCACTCACCTGTGATTTCGAGAGAGCTGGGGTCTTTCACACACCTATGATGGGGAGAGAGCTGGGGGATGCCACATACCTCTAATGTGGAGACAGATGGGGGCTGTCAGATACATGTGATGGGTAGGGAGCTGGGGGCTGTCACTCACCTGTGATGGTGAGTGAGCTGGGGTCTATCACACACCTGTGAAGGGGAGAGAGATGAGGACTGTCAAACACCTTTGATGGGGAGAGAGCTGGGGTCACACATACTTGTGATGCGGAGACAAGTAGTGGCTCTAACATACCTGTGATGCGGAGACAGCTGGGGGCTGTCACATGCATGTGATGGGGAGAGAGTTGGGGGCTGTCAGGCACCTGTGATGTGGAGACACCTGGCGGCTGTCACATACCTGGGATGGGAAGACAAGTGGGGGCTTACATTCACCTGTGTTGGGGACAGAGCTGGGGGCTGTTACTCACCTGTAATGGGGAGAGAGTTGGGGGCTATCACAAACCTGTGATGGGGAAAGAGATGAGGACTGTCAAACACCTGTGATGGGGACAGAGCTGGGCTCTGTCACATACCTGTGATGCGGAGACAGCTGGTGTCTTTCACATAACTGTTATGTGGAGGCAGCTGGGGGCTGACACATACCTGTGATGGGGAGAAAGTTGGTGTCTGTCAGGCACCTGTGATGGGGAGACACCTGAGGGCTGTCACATACCTATGATGGGGAGAAAGCTGGGTGCTGTCACTCACCTATGATGGGGAGAGAGCTGGGGACTGTCGCACACCTGTAATTGGGAGAGAGCTATGGGCTGTCACTCACCTGTGATGGGGAGAGACCTGGGGTGTGTCGCACACCTGTGATGGGGAGAGAGCTGGGGGCTGTCACTCACCTCTAATGGGGAGAGAGCTGGGCGCTGTCACACACATATGATGGGGAGAGAGATGGGGACTGTCAAACACCTGTGATAGGGAGAGAGCTGGGGCTCACACATACCTGTGATGCGTAGACAGCTAATGGTTGTCAAATACCTGTGATGGGGAGTGAGTTGGGGGTTCTCACGCTCCTGTGATGTGGAGACAGCTGGGGGCTACCAGATACCTGTGATGGGGAGAGAGCTGGGGGTTCTCACTCACCTGTAATGGGGAGAGAGATAGGGGCTGTCACTCAGCTGTGATGTGGAGAGAGCTGGGGGCTGTCACTCACCTGTGAAGGGTAGAGAGCTGGGCATTGTCACTCACCTGTGATATGGAGACACCTGTGGACGGTAACACACCTGTGATGAGGAGAGAGCTTGGGGTTGTCACATACCTGTGAGGTGGAGAGAGCTGGTGGCTGTCACATACCTAAAATGGGGAGACTGCTGGGGGCTGACATATACCTGTGATGTGGAGACAGCTGGGGTCTGTCACATACCAGTGAAGGAGAGAGAGCTGGGGCCTGTCACGCACCTCTGATGCAGAGACAGCTGGTGGTTGTCACATACCAGTGATGGGGAGAAAGCTAGGGACTGTCACTCACCTGTGATGGGGAGAGAACTGGGGACTGTCACTCACCTGTGATGGGGAGAGAGATGGGGGCTGTCACTCACCTGTGATGGGGAGAGAGCTGGGGGCTGTCACCCACCTTTGAAGGGGAGAGAGCCGTGCGTTGTCACACACCTGTGATATGGAGACACCTGGGGACAGTCACACACCTGTGATGGGGAGAGAGCGTGGGGTTGTCACATACCTGTGATGTGGAGACATCTGGGGGCTGTCACATACATATAATTGGGAGACAGCTTGGGCCTCTCATATACCTGTGATAGGGAGAGCTGGGGTCTCTCACTCACCTGTGATGGGGAGATTGCTGGGGGCTGTCACACACCTCTGATGGGGAGAGAGATGGGGACTGTCAAACACCTGTGATGGGGAGAGACCTGGGGTTTGTCACCACCTGTGAAGGGGTGAGAGCTGGGGGCTGTCACGCGCCTGTGATATGGAGAGAGATGGTGACAGTCACACACCTCTGATGGGGAGAGAGCTTGGCGTTGTCACATACCTGTGATGTGGAGACAGCTGGGTTTATCATATACCTGTAATGGGGAGAGAGCTGGGGTCTCTCACATACCTGTGATGTTGAGACAGCTTGGGGCTGTCACATACTTGTGATGGGGGGAGAGTTGGGGGCTGTCACGAACCAGTGATGGGGAGAGACCTGGGGTCTGTCACACACCTTTGATGGGGAGAGAGCTAGGGGCTGTCACATACCTGTGATGCGGAGACAGCTGGGGGCTGTTACATACCTGTGATGTGGAGAAAGTTGGGAGCTGTCACATACCTGTGATGGGGAGAGAGCTGGGGGCTGTCACTCCCCTGTCTTGGGGAGAGACATGGGGCTTGTCACACACCTGTGATGGGGAGAGAGCTGGGGTTGTTACTCACCTGTGATGGTGAGAGAGCTGGGGGCAGTCACACACCTGTGATGGGGAGAGAGATGGGGGCTGTCACACACCTGTGATGGGGAGATAGCTGGGGGCTGTCACTCACCTGTGATGGGGAGAGAGATAGAGGCAGTTACATACCTGTGATGGGGAGAGAGCTGGGTACTTTCACACACCTGTGATGGGGAGAGAGATGGGGACTGTCAAACACCTGTGATGGGGAGAGAGATGGGGAAGGTCACACACCTGTGACGGGGAGAGAGATGGGGACTGTCAAACACCTATGATGGGGAGAGAGCTGGTTGTTTTCACATACCTGTGATGAGGAGACAGGTGGCGGCTGTAACATACCTGTGATGGGGAGAGAGCTGGGGGCTCTTACTCAGCTGTGATGGGAAGAAAGATGGGGCGGTCACATACCTGTGATGGGGAGGGAATTGGGGGCTGTCAGGCAACTTTGATGAGGTAACAGCTGGGGGCTGTCAAATACCTCGGAAGGGGAGGGAGCTGGGGACTGTCACTCACCTGTGATGGGGAGAGAGTTGGGGGCTGTCACATACGTGTGATGAGGAGAGAGATGGGGACTGTCAAACACCTGTGAGGCGGGGACAGCTGGGGGCTGTCACATACATGTGATGGGGAGAGAGCTGGGGTCTTTTACTCACCTGTAATGGGAAGAGAGATGGGGGCTGTCAAATACCTGTGATAGGGAGAGAGTTGGGGGCTGTCGGGCAAATGTGATGCAGAGACAACTGGGGGCTCTCACATACCTGTGATGGGGAGAGTGCTGGGGGCTGTCACTCACCTGTCATGGGTAGAGAGCTGGTGGCTGTCACGCACCAGTGATGGGGAGAGACCTGGCGGCTGTCACACACCTGTGATGGGCAGAGTTATGGGGACAGTCAAACACCTGTGATGGAGAGAGACTTTGGGTCTGTCACATACCGGTAATGGGGAGAAAGTTGGGGGCTGTCAGGCACCTGTGATGCGGAGACAGCTGGGGCTGTCACATACTTGTGATGCAGAAAACCTGGTGGCTGTTACATACCTGTGATGTGGACAAAGCTGGGGGCTGTCACATACCTGTGATGTGAAGACAGCTGGCGGCTATAATATACCTGTGATGGGGAGAGACCTGGCGGCTGTCACACACCTGTGATGGGGAGACAGATGGTGACTGTCACATACCTGTGATTCGGAGAGAGCTGGGGCTGTCACACATCGGTGATATGGAGAGAGCTGGGGACGGTCACACACCTGTTACGGGTAGAGAGATGGGGACTGTCAAACCCCTATGATGGGGAGAGAGCTGGGAACTGTCATATATCTGTGATGCGGAGAGAGCTGGTGGCTTTCACATACCTGTGATGTGGACACAGCTGGCAGCTGTAATATACCTGTGATGGTGAGAGAGTTGGGGGTTGTCAGGCAACTGTGATGCGGTGACAGCTGGGGGCTGTCAAATACCTCTGACGGGGAGAGAGCTGCAGGCTGTCACTCACCTGTGATGGGAAGAGAGTTGGGGGCTGTCACAAACCAGTGATGGGGAGAGAGATGGGGACGGTTACTCACCTGTGATGGGAAGAGAGATTTGGGCTCCCAGTCACCTGTGATGGGGAGAGAGCTGGGGGCTGTCACTCACCTGTGATTTCGAGAGAGCTGGGGTCTTTCACACACCTATGATGGGGAGAGAGCTGGGGGATGCCACATACCTCTAATGTGGAGACAGATGGGGGCTGTCAGATACATGTGATGGGTAGGGAGCTGGGGGCTGTCACTCACCTGTGATGGTGAGTGAGCTGGGGTCTATCACACACCTGTGAAGGGGAGAGAGATGAGGACTGTCAAACACCTGTGATGGGGAGAGAGCTGGGGTCACACATACTTGTGATGCGGAGACAAGTAGTGGCTCTAACATACCTGTGATGCGGAGACAGCTGGGGGCTGTCACATGCATGTGATGGGGAGAGAGTTGGGGGCTGTCAGGCACCTGTGATGTGGAGACACCTGGCGGCTGTCACATACCTGGGATGGGAAGACAAGTGGGGGCTTACATTCACCTGTGTTGGGGACAGAGCTGGGGGCTGTTACTCACCTGTAATGGGGAGAGAGTTGGGGGCTATCACAAACCTGTGATGGGGAAAGAGATGAGGACTGTCAAACACCTGTGATGGGGACAGAGCTGGGCTCTGTCACATACCTGTGATGCGGAGACAGCTGGTGTCTTTCACATAACTGTTATGTGGAGGCAGCTGGGGGCTGACACATACCTGTGATGGGGAGAAAGTTGGTGTCTGTCAGGCACCTGTGATGGGGAGACACCTGAGGGCTGTCACATACCTATGATGGGGAGAAAGCTGGGTGCTGTCACTCACCTATGATGGGGAGAGAGCTGGGGACTGTCGCACACCTGTAATTGGGAGAGAGCTATGGGCTGTCACTCACCTGTGATGGGGAGAGACCTGGGGTGTGTCGCACACCTGTGATGGGGAGAGAGCTGGGGGCTGTCACTCACCTCTAATGGGGAGAGAGCTGGGCGCTGTCACACACATATGATGGGGAGAGAGATGGGGACTGTCAAACACCTGTGATAGGGAGAGAGCTGGGGCTCACACATACCTGTGATGCGTAGACAGCTAATGGTTGTCAAATACCTGTGATGGGGAGTGAGTTGGGGGTTCTCACGCTCCTGTGATGTGGAGACAGCTGGGGGCTACCAGATACCTGTGATGGGGAGAGAGCTGGGGGTTCTCACTCACCTGTAATGGGGAGAGAGATAGGGGCTGTCACTCAGCTGTGATGTGGAGAGAGCTGGGGGCTGTCACTCACCTGTGAAGGGTAGAGAGCTGGGCATTGTCACTCACCTGTGATATGGAGACACCTGTGGACGGTAACACACCTGTGATGAGGAGAGAGCTTGGGGTTGTCACATACCTGTGAGGTGGAGAGAGCTGGTGGCTGTCACATACCTAAAATGGGGAGACTGCTGGGGGCTGACATATACCTGTGATGTGGAGACAGCTGGGGGCTGTCACATACCTGTGAAGGAGAGAGAGCTGGGGCCTGTCACGCACCTCTGATGCAGAGACAGCTGGTGGTTGTCACATACCAGTGATGGGGAGAAAGCTAGGGACTGTCACTCACCTGTGATGGGGAGAGAGCTGGGGACTGTCACTCACCTGTGATGGGGAGAGAGATGGGGGCTGTCACTCACCTGTGATGGGGAGAGAGCTGGGGGCTGTCACCCACCTTTGAAGGTGAGAGAGCCGTGCGTTGTCACACACCTGTGATATGGAGACACCTGGGGACAGTCACACACCTGTGATGGGGAGAGAGCGTGGGGTTGTCACATACCTGTGATGTGGAGACATCTGGGGGCTGTCACATACATATAATTGGGAGACAGCTTGGGCCTCTCATATACCTGTGATAGGGAGAGCTGGGGTCTCTCACTCACCTGTGACGGGGAGATTGCTGGGGGCTGTCACACACCTCTGATGGGGAGAGAGATGGGGACTGTCAAACACCTGTAATGGGGAGAGACCTGGGGTTTGTCACCACCTGTGAAGGGGTGAGAGCTGGGGGCTGTCACGCGCCTGTGATATGGAGAGAGATGGTGACAGTCACACACCTCTGATGGGGAGAGAGCTTGGCGTTGTCACATACCTGTGATGTGGAGACAGCTGGGTTTATCATATACCTGTAATGGGGAGAGAGCTGGGGTCTCTCACATACCTGTGATGTTGAGACAGCTGGGGACTGTCACATACTTGTGATGGGGGGAGAGTTGGGGGCTGTCACGAACCAGTGATGGGGAGAGACCTGGGGTCTGTCACACACCTTTGATGGGGAGAGAGCTAGGGGCTGTCACATACCTGTGATGCGGAGACAGCTGGGGGCTGTCACATACCTGTGATGGGGAGAGAGCTGGGGGCTGTCACTCCCCTGTCTTGGGGAGAGACCTGGGGCCTGTCACACACCTGTGATGGGGAGAGAGCTGGGGCTGTTACTCACCTGTGATGGTGAGAGAGCTGGGGGCAGTCACACACCTGTGATGGGGAGAGAGATGGGGGCTGTCACACACCTGTGATGGGGAGATAGCTGGGGGCTGTCACTCACCTGTGATGGGGAGAGAGATAGAGGCAGTTACATACCTGTGATGGGGAGAGAGCTGGGTACTTTCACACACCTGTGATGGGGAGAGAGATGGGGACTGTCAAACACCTGTGATGGGGAGAGAGATGGGGACGGTCACACACCTGTGACGGGGAGAGAGATGGGGACTGTCAAACACCTATGATGGGGAGAGAGCTGGTTGTTGTCACATACCTGTGATGAGGAGACAGGTGGCGGCTGTAACATACCTGTGATGGGGAGAGAGCTGGGGGCTCTTACTCAGCTGTGATGGGAAGAAAGATGGGGCGGTCACATACCTGTGATGGGGAGGGAATTGGGGGCTGTCAGGCAACTTTGATGAGGTAACAGCTGGGGGCTGTCAAATACCTCGGAAGGGGAGAGAGCTGGGGACTGTCACTCACCTGTGATGGGGAGAGAGTTGGGGGCTGTCACATACGTGTGATGAGGAGAGAGATGGGGACTGTCAAACACCTGTGAGGCGGGGACAGCTGGGGGCTGTCACATACATGTGATGGGGAGAGAGCTGGGGTCTTTTACTCACCTGTAATGGGAAGAGAGATGGGGGCTGTCAAATACCTGTGATAGGGAGAGAGTTGGGGGCTGTCGGGCAAATGTGATGCAGAGACAACTGGGGGCTCTCACATACCTGTGATGGGGAGAGTGCTGGGGGCTGTCACTCACCTGTCATGGGTAGAGAGCTGGTGGCTGTCACGCACCAGTGATGGGGAGAGACCTGGCGGCTGTCACACACCTGTGATGGGCAGAGTTATGGGGACAGTCAAACACCTGTGATGGAGAGAGACTTTGGGTCTGTCACATACCGGTAATGGGGAGAAAGTTGGGGGCTGTCAGGCACCTGTGATGCGGAGACAGCTGGGGCTGTCACATACTTGTGATGCAGAAAACCTGGTGGCTGTTACATGCCTGTGATGTGGACAAAGCTGGGGGCTGTCACATACCTGTGATGTGAAGACAGCTGGCGGCTATAATATACCTGTGATGGGGAGAGACCTGGCGGCTGTCACACACCTGTGATGGGGAGACAGATGGTGACTGTCACATACCTGTGATTCGGAGAGAGCTGGGGCTGTCACACATCGGTGATATGGAGAGAGCTGGGGACGGTCACACACCTGTTACGGGGAGAGAGATGGGGACTGTCAAACCCCTATGATGGGGAGAGAGCTGGGAACTGTCATATATCTGTGATGCGGAGAGAGCTGGTGGCTTTCACATACCTGTGATGTGGACACAGCTGGCAGCTGTAACATACCTGTGATGGTGAGAGAGTTGGGGGTTGTCAGGCAACTGTGATGCGGTGACAGCTGGGGGCTGTCAAATACCTCTGACGGGGAGAGAGCTGCAGGCTGTCACTCACCTGTGATGGGAAGAGAGTTGGGGGCTGTCACAAACCAGTGATGGGGAGAGAGATGGGGACGGTTACTCACCTGTGATGGGAAGAGAGATTTGGGCTCTCAGTCACCTGTGATGGGGAGAGAGCTGGGGGCTGTCACTCACCTGTGATTTCGAGAGAGCTGGGGTCTTTCACACACCTATGATGGGGAGAGAGCTGGGGGATGCCACATACCTCTAATGTGGAGACAGATGGGGGCTGTCAGATACATGTGATGGGTAGGGAGCTGGGGGCTGTCACTCACCTGTGATGGTGAGTGAGCTGGGGTCTATCACACACCTGTGAAGGGGAGAGAGATGAGGACTGTCAAACACCTTTGATGGGGAGAGAGCTGGGGTCACACATACTTGTGATGCGGAGACAAGTAGTGGCTCTAACATACCTGTGATGCGGAGACAGCTGGGGGCTGTCACATGCATGTGATGGGGAGAGAGTTGGGGGCTGTCAGGCACCTGTGATGTGGAGACACCTGGCGGCTGTCACATACCTGGGATGGGAAGACAAGTGGGGGCTTACATTCACCTGTGTTGGGGACAGAGCTGGGGGCTGTTACTCACCTGTAATGGGGAGAGAGTTGGGGGCTATCACAAACCTGTGATGGGGAAAGAGATGAGGACTGTCAAACACCTGTGATGGGGACAGAGCTGGGCTCTGTCACATACCTGTGATGCGGAGACAGCTGGTGTCTTTCACATAACTGTTATGTGGAGGCAGCTGGGGGCTGACACATACCTGTGATGGGGAGAAAGTTGGTGTCTGTCAGGCACCTGTGATGGGGAGACACCTGAGGGCTGTCACATACCTATGATGGGGAGAAAGCTGGGTGCTGTCACTCACCTATGATGGGGAGAGAGCTGGGGACTGTCGCACACCTGTAATTGGGAGAGAGCTATGGGCTGTCACTCACCTGTGATGGGGAGAGACCTGGGGTGTGTCGCACACCTGTGATGGGGAGAGAGCTGGGGGCTGTCACTCACCTCTAATGGGGAGAGAGCTGGGCGCTGTCACACACATATGATGGGGAGAGAGATGGGGACTGTCAAACACCTGTGATAGGGAGAGAGCTGGGGCTCACACATACCTGTGATGCGTAGACAGCTAATGGTTGTCAAATACCTGTGATGGGGAGTGAGTTGGGGGTTCTCACGCTCCTGTGATGTGGAGACAGCTGGGGGCTACCAGATACCTGTGATGGGGAGAGAGCTGGGGGTTCTCACTCACCTGTAATGGGGAGAGAGATAGGGGCTGTCACTCAGCTGTGATGTGGAGAGAGCTGGGGGCTGTCACTCACCTGTGAAGGGTAGAGAGCTGGGCATTGTCACTCACCTGTGATATGGAGACACCTGTGGACGGTAACACACCTGTGATGAGGAGAGAGCTTGGGGTTGTCACATACCTGTGAGGTGGAGAGAGCTGGTGGCTGTCACATACCTAAAATGGGGAGACTGCTGGGGGCTGACATATACCTGTGATGTGGAGACAGCTGGGGGCTGTCACATACCTGTGAAGGAGAGAGAGCTGGGGCCTGTCACGCACCTCTGATGCAGAGACAGCTGGTGGTTGTCACATACCAGTGATGGGGAGAAAGCTAGGGACTCTCACTCACCTGTGATGGGGAGAGAGCTGGGGACTGTCACTCACCTGTGATGGGGAGAGAGATGGGGGCTGTCACTCACCTGTGATGGGGAGAGAGCTGGGGGCTGTCACCCACCTTTGAAGGTGAGAGAGCCGTGCGTTGTCACACACCTGTGATATGGAGACACCTGGGGACAGTCACACACCTGTGATGGGGAGAGAGCGTGGGGTTGTCACATACCTGTGATGTGGAGACATCTGGGGGCTGTCACATACATATAATTGGGAGACAGCTTGGGCCTCTCATATACCTGTGATAGGGAGAGCTGGGGTCTCTCACTCACCTGTGACGGGGAGATTGCTGGGGGCTGTCACACACCTCTGATGGGGAGAGAGATGGGGACTGTCAAACACCTGTAATGGGGAGAGACCTGGGGTTTGTCACCACCTGTGAAGGGGTGAGAGCTGGGGGCTGTCACGCGCCTGTGATATGGAGAGAGATGGTGACAGTCACACACCTCTGATGGGGAGAGAGCTTGGCGTTGTCACATACCTGTGATGTGGAGACAGCTGGGTTTATCATATACCTGTAATGGGGAGAGAGCTGGGGTCTCTCACATACCTGTGATGTTGAGACAGCTGGGGACTGTCACATACTTGTGATGGGGGGAGAGTTGGGGGCTGTCACGAACCAGTGATGGGGAGAGACCTGGGGTCTGTCACACACCTTTGATGGGGAGAGAGCTAGGGGCTGTCACATACCTGTGATGCGGAGACAGCTGGGGGCTGTCACATACCTGTGATGGGGAGAGAGCTGGGGGCTGTCACTCCCCTGTCTTGGGGAGAGACCTGGGGCCTGTCACACACCTGTGATGGGGAGAGAGCTGGGGCTGTTACTCACCTGTGATGGTGAGAGAGCTGGGGGCAGTCACACACCTGTGATGGGGAGAGAGATGGGGGCTGTCACACACCTGTGATGGGGAGATAGCTGGGGGCTGTCACTCACCTGTGATGGGGAGAGAGATAGAGGCAGTTACATACCTGTGATGGGGAGAGAGCTGGGTACTTTCACACACCTGTGATGGGGAGAGAGATGGGGACTGTCAAACACCTGTGATGGGGAGAGAGATGGGGACGGTCACACACCTGTGACGGGGAGAGAGATGGGGACTGTCAAACACCTATGATGGGGAGAGAGCTGGTTGTTGTCACATACCTGTGATGAGGAGACAGGTGGCGGCTGTAACATACCTGTGATGGGGAGAGAGCTGGGGGCTCTTACTCAGCTGTGATGGGAAGAAAGATGGGGCGGTCACATACCTGTGATGGGGAGGGAATTGGGGGCTGTCAGGCAACTTTGATGAGGTAACAGCTGGGGGCTGTCAAATACCTCGGAAGGGGAGAGAGCTGGGGACTGTCACTCACCTGTGATGGGGAGAGAGTTGGGGGCTGTCACATACGTGTGATGAGGAGAGAGATGGGGACTGTCAAACACCTGTGAGGCGGGGACAGCTGGGGGCTGTCACATACATGTGATGGGGAGAGAGCTGGGGTCTTTTACTCACCTGTAATGGGAAGAGAGATGGGGGCTGTCAAATACCTGTGATAGGGAGAGAGTTGGGGGCTGTCGGGCAAATGTGATGCAGAGACAACTGGGGGCTCTCACATACCTGTGATGGGGAGAGTGCTGGGGGCTGTCACTCACCTGTCATGGGTAGAGAGCTGGTGGCTGTCACGCACCAGTGATGGGGAGAGACCTGGCGGCTGTCACACACCTGTGATGGGCAGAGTTATGGGGACAGTCAAACACCTGTGATGGAGAGAGACTTTGGGTCTGTCACATACCGGTAATGGGGAGAAAGTTGGGGGCTGTCAGGCACCTGTGATGCGGAGACAGCTGGGGCTGTCACATACTTGTGATGCAGAAAACCTGGTGGCTGTTACATGCCTGTGATGTGGACAAAGCTGGGGGCTGTCACATACCTGTGATGTGAAGACAGCTGGCGGCTATAATATACCTGTGATGGGGAGAGACCTGGCGGCTGTCACACACCTGTGATGGGGAGACAGATGGTGACTGTCACATACCTGTGATTCGGAGAGAGCTGGGGCTGTCACACATCGGTGATATGGAGAGAGCTGGGGACGGTCACACACCTGTTACGGGGAGAGAGATGGGGACTGTCAAACCCCTATGATGGGGAGAGAGCTGGGAACTGTCATATATCTGTGATGCGGAGAGAGCTGGTGGCTTTCACATACCTGTGATGTGGACACAGCTGGCAGCTGTAACATACCTGTGATGGTGAGAGAGTTGGGGGTTGTCAGGCAACTGTGATGCGGTGACAGCTGGGGGCTGTCAAATACCTCTGACGGGGAGAGAGCTGCAGGCTGTCACTCACCTGTGATGGGAAGAGAGTTGGGGGCTGTCACAAACCAGTGATGGGGAGAGAGATGGGGACGGTTACTCACCTGTGATGGGAAGAGAGATTTGGGCTCTCAGTCACCTGTGATGGGGAGAGAGCTGGGGGCTGTCACTCACCTGTGATTTCGAGAGAGCTGGGGTCTTTCACACACCTATGATGGGGAGAGAGCTGGGGGATGCCACATACCTCTAATGTGGAGACAGATGGGGGCTGTCAGATACATGTGATGGGTAGGGAGCTGGGGGCTGTCACTCACCTGTGATGGTGAGTGAGCTGGGGTCTATCACACACCTGTGAAGGGGAGAGAGATGAGGACTGTCAAACACCTTTGATGGGGAGAGAGCTGGGGTCACACATACTTGTGATGCGGAGACAAGTAGTGGCTCTAACATACCTGTGATGCGGAGACAGCTGGGGGCTGTCACATGCATGTGATGGGGAGAGAGTTGGGGGCTGTCAGGCACCTGTGATGTGGAGACACCTGGCGGCTGTCACATACCTGGGATGGGAAGACAAGTGGGGGCTTACATTCACCTGTGTTGGGGACAGAGCTGGGGGCTGTTACTCACCTGTAATGGGGAGAGAGTTGGGGGCTATCACAAACCTGTGATGGGGAAAGAGATGAGGACTGTCAAACACCTGTGATGGGGACAGAGCTGGGCTCTGTCACATACCTGTGATGCGGAGACAGCTGGTGTCTTTCACATAACTGTTATGTGGAGGCAGCTGGGGGCTGACACATACCTGTGATGGGGAGAAAGTTGGTGTCTGTCAGGCACCTGTGATGGGGAGACACCTGAGGGCTGTCACATACCTATGATGGGGAGAAAGCTGGGTGCTGTCACTCACCTATGATGGGGAGAGAGCTGGGGACTGTCGCACACCTGTAATTGGGAGAGAGCTATGGGCTGTCACTCACCTGTGATGGGGAGAGACCTGGGGTGTGTCGCACACCTGTGATGGGGAGAGAGCTGGGGGCTGTCACTCACCTCTAATGGGGAGAGAGCTGGGCGCTGTCACACACATATGATGGGGAGAGAGATGGGGACTGTCAAACACCTGTGATAGGGAGAGAGCTGGGGCTCACACATACCTGTGATGCGTAGACAGCTAATGGTTGTCAAATACCTGTGATGGGGAGTGAGTTGGGGGTTCTCACGCTCCTGTGATGTGGAGACAGCTGGGGGCTACCAGATACCTGTGATGGGGAGAGAGCTGGGGGTTCTCACTCACCTGTAATGGGGAGAGAGATAGGGGCTGTCACTCAGCTGTGATGTGGAGAGAGCTGGGGGCTGTCACTCACCTGTGAAGGGTAGAGAGCTGGGCATTGTCACTCACCTGTGATATGGAGACACCTGTGGACGGTAACACACCTGTGATGAGGAGAGAGCTTGGGGTTGTCACATACCTGTGAGGTGGAGAGAGCTGGTGGCTGTCACATACCTAAAATGGGGAGACTGCTGGGGGCTGACATATACCTGTGATGTGGAGACAGCTGGGGGCTGTCACATACCTGTGAAGGAGAGAGAGCTGGGGCCTGTCACGCACCTCTGATGCAGAGACAGCTGGTGGTTGTCACATACCAGTGATGGGGAGAAAGCTAGGGACTCTCACTCACCTGTGATGGGGAGAGAGCTGGGGACTGTCACTCACCTGTGATGGGGAGAGAGATGGGGGCTGTCACTCACCTGTGATGGGGAGAGAGCTGGGGGCTGTCACCCACCTTTGAAGGTGAGAGAGCCGTGCGTTGTCACACACCTGTGATATGGAGACACCTGGGGACAGTCACACACCTGTGATGGGGAGAGAGCGTGGGGTTGTCACATACCTGTGATGTGGAGACATCTGGGGGCTGTCACATACATATAATTGGGAGACAGCTTGGGCCTCTCATATACCTGTGATAGGGAGAGCTGGGGTCTCTCACTCACCTGTGACGGGGAGATTGCTGGGGGCTGTCACACACCTCTGATGGGGAGAGAGATGGGGACTGTCAAACACCTGTAATGGGGAGAGACCTGGGGTTTGTCACCACCTGTGAAGGGGTGAGAGCTGGGGGCTGTCACGCGCCTGTGATATGGAGAGAGATGGTGACAGTCACACACCTCTGATGGGGAGAGAGCTTGGCGTTGTCACATACCTGTGATGTGGAGACAGCTGGGTTTATCATATACCTGTAATGGGGAGAGAGCTGGGGTCTCTCACATACCTGTGATGTTGAGACAGCTGGGGACTGTCACATACTTGTGATGGGGGGAGAGTTGGGGGCTGTCACGAACCAGTGATGGGGAGAGACCTGGGGTCTGTCACACACCTTTGATGGGGAGAGAGCTAGGGGCTGTCACATACCTGTGATGCGGAGACAGCTGGGGGCTGTCACATACCTGTGATGGGGAGAGAGCTGGGGGCTGTCACTCCCCTGTCTTGGGGAGAGACCTGGGGCCTGTCACACACCTGTGATGGGGAGAGAGCTGGGGCTGTTACTCACCTGTGATGGTGAGAGAGCTGGGGGCAGTCACACACCTGTGATGGGGAGAGAGATGGGGGCTGTCACACACCTGTGATGGGGAGATAGCTGGGGGCTGTCACTCACCTGTGATGGGGAGAGAGATAGAGGCAGTTACATACCTGTGATGGGGAGAGAGCTGGGTACTTTCACACACCTGTGATGGGGAGAGAGATGGGGACTGTCAAACACCTGTGATGGGGAGAGAGATGGGGACGGTCACACACCTGTGACGGGGAGAGAGATGGGGACTGTCAAACACCTATGATGGGGAGAGAGCTGGTTGTTGTCACATACCTGTGATGAGGAGACAGGTGGCGGCTGTAACATACCTGTGATGGGGAGAGAGCTGGGGGCTCTTACTCAGCTGTGATGGGAAGAAAGATGGGGCGGTCACATACCTGTGATGGGGAGGGAATTGGGGGCTGTCAGGCAACTTTGATGAGGTAACAGCTGGGGGCTGTCAAATACCTCGGAAGGGGAGAGAGCTGGGGACTGTCACTCACCTGTGATGGGGAGAGAGTTGGGGGCTGTCACATACGTGTGATGAGGAGAGAGATGGGGACTGTCAAACACCTGTGAGGCGGGGACAGCTGGGGGCTGTCACATACATGTGATGGGGAGAGAGCTGGGGTCTTTTACTCACCTGTAATGGGAAGAGAGATGGGGGCTGTCAAATACCTGTGATAGGGAGAGAGTTGGGGGCTGTCGGGCAAATGTGATGCAGAGACAACTGGGGGCTCTCACATACCTGTGATGGGGAGAGTGCTGGGGGCTGTCACTCACCTGTCATGGGTAGAGAGCTGGTGGCTGTCACGCACCAGTGATGGGGAGAGACCTGGCGGCTGTCACACACCTGTGATGGGCAGAGTTATGGGGACAGTCAAACACCTGTGATGGAGAGAGACTTTGGGTCTGTCACATACCGGTAATGGGGAGAAAGTTGGGGGCTGTCAGGCACCTGTGATGCGGAGACAGCTGGGGCTGTCACATACTTGTGATGCAGAAAACCTGGTGGCTGTTACATGCCTGTGATGTGGACAAAGCTGGGGGCTGTCACATACCTGTGATGTGAAGACAGCTGGCGGCTATAATATACCTGTGATGGGGAGAGACCTGGCGGCTGTCACACACCTGTGATGGGGAGACAGATGGTGACTGTCACATACCTGTGATTCGGAGAGAGCTGGGGCTGTCACACATCGGTGATATGGAGAGAGCTGGGGACGGTCACACACCTGTTACGGGGAGAGAGATGGGGACTGTCAAACCCCTATGATGGGGAGAGAGCTGGGAACTGTCATATATCTGTGATGCGGAGAGAGCTGGTGGCTTTCACATACCTGTGATGTGGACACAGCTGGCAGCTGTAACATACCTGTGATGGTGAGAGAGTTGGGGGTTGTCAGGCAACTGTGATGCGGTGACAGCTGGGGGCTGTCAAATACCTCTGACGGGGAGAGAGCTGCAGGCTGTCACTCACCTGTGATGGGAAGAGAGTTGGGGGCTGTCACAAACCAGTGATGGGGAGAGAGATGGGGACGGTTACTCACCTGTGATGGGAAGAGAGATTTGGGCTCTCAGTCACCTGTGATGGGGAGAGAGCTGGGGGCTGTCACTCACCTGTGATTTCGAGAGAGCTGGGGTCTTTCACACACCTATGATGGGGAGAGAGCTGGGGGATGCCACATACCTCTAATGTGGAGACAGATGGGGGCTGTCAGATACATGTGATGGGTAGGGAGCTGGGGGCTGTCACTCACCTGTGATGGTGAGTGAGCTGGGGTCTATCACACACCTGTGAAGGGGAGAGAGATGAGGACTGTCAAACACCTTTGATGGGGAGAGAGCTGGGGTCACACATACTTGTGATGCGGAGACAAGTAGTGGCTCTAACATACCTGTGATGCGGAGACAGCTGGGGGCTGTCACATGCATGTGATGGGGAGAGAGTTGGGGGCTGTCAGGCACCTGTGATGTGGAGACACCTGGCGGCTGTCACATACCTGGGATGGGAAGACAAGTGGGGGCTTACATTCACCTGTGTTGGGGACAGAGCTGGGGGCTGTTACTCACCTGTAATGGGGAGAGAGTTGGGGGCTATCACAAACCTGTGATGGGGAAAGAGATGAGGACTGTCAAACACCTGTGATGGGGACAGAGCTGGGCTCTGTCACATACCTGTGATGCGGAGACAGCTGGTGTCTTTCACATAACTGTTATGTGGAGGCAGCTGGGGGCTGACACATACCTGTGATGGGGAGAAAGTTGGTGTCTGTCAGGCACCTGTGATGGGGAGACACCTGAGGGCTGTCACATACCTATGATGGGGAGAAAGCTGGGTGCTGTCACTCACCTATGATGGGGAGAGAGCTGGGGACTGTCGCACACCTGTAATTGGGAGAGAGCTATGGGCTGTCACTCACCTGTGATGGGGAGAGACCTGGGGTGTGTCGCACACCTGTGATGGGGAGAGAGCTGGGGGCTGTCACTCACCTCTAATGGGGAGAGAGCTGGGCGCTGTCACACACATATGATGGGGAGAGAGATGGGGACTGTCAAACACCTGTGATAGGGAGAGAGCTGGGGCTCACACATACCTGTGATGCGTAGACAGCTAATGGTTGTCAAATACCTGTGATGGGGAGTGAGTTGGGGGTTCTCACGCTCCTGTGATGTGGAGACAGCTGGGGGCTACCAGATACCTGTGATGGGGAGAGAGCTGGGGGTTCTCACTCACCTGTAATGGGGAGAGAGATAGGGGCTGTCACTCAGCTGTGATGTGGAGAGAGCTGGGGGCTGTCACTCACCTGTGAAGGGTAGAGAGCTGGGCATTGTCACTCACCTGTGATATGGAGACACCTGTGGACGGTAACACACCTGTGATGAGGAGAGAGCTTGGGGTTGTCACATACCTGTGAGGTGGAGAGAGCTGGTGGCTGTCACATACCTAAAATGGGGAGACTGCTGGGGGCTGACATATACCTGTGATGTGGAGACAGCTGGGGGCTGTCACATACCTGTGAAGGAGAGAGAGCTGGGGCCTGTCACGCACCTCTGATGCAGAGACAGCTGGTGGTTGTCACATACCAGTGATGGGGAGAAAGCTAGGGACTGTCACTCACCTGTGATGGGGAGAGAGCTGGGGACTGTCACTCACCTGTGATGGGGAGAGAGATGGGGGCTGTCACTCACCTGTGATGGGGAGAGAGCTGGGGGCTGTCACCCACCTTTGAAGGGGAGAGAGCCGTGCGTTGTCACACACCTGTGATATGGAGACACCTGGGGACAGTCACACACCTGTGATGGGGAGAGAGCGTGGGGTTGTCACATACCTGTGATGTGGAGACATCTGGGGGCTGTCACATACATATAATTGGGAGACAGCTTGGGCCTCTCATATACCTGTGATAGGGAGAGCTGGGGTCTCTCACTCACCTGTGATGGGGAGATTGCTGGGGGCTGTCACACACCTCTGATGGGGAGAGAGATGGGGACTGTCAAACACCTGTGATGGGGAGAGACCTGGGGTTTGTCACCACCTGTGAAGGGGTGAGAGCTGGGGGCTGTCACGCGCCTGTGATATGGAGAGAGATGGTGACAGTCACACACCTCTGATGGGGAGAGAGCTTGGCGTTGTCACATACCTGTGATGTGGAGACAGCTGGGTTTATCATATACCTGTAATGGGGAGAGAGCTGGGGTCTCTCACATACCTGTGATGTTGAGACAGCTGGGGGCTGTCACATACTTGTGATGGGGGGAGAGTTGGGGGCTGTCACGAACCAGTGATGGGGAGAGACCTGGGGTCTGTCACACACCTTTGATGGGGAGAGAGCTAGGGGCTGTCACATACCTGTGATGCGGAGACAGCTGGGGGCTGTCACATACCTGTGATGGGGAGAGAGCTGGGGGCTGTCACTCCCCTGTCTTGGGGAGAGACCTGGGGCCTGTCACACACCTGTGATGGGGAGAGAGCTGGGGCTGTTACTCACCTGTGATGGTGAGAGAGCTGGGGGCAGTCACACACCTGTGATGGGGAGAGAGATGGGGGCTGTCACACACCTGTGATGGGGAGATAGCTGGGGGCTGTCACTCACCTGTGATGGGGAGAGAGATAGAGGCAGTTACATACCTGTGATGGGGAGAGAGCTGGGTACTTTCACACACCTGTGATGGGGAGAGAGATGGGGACTGTCAAACACCTGTGATGGGGAGAGAGATGGGGACGGTCACACACCTGTGACGGGGAGAGAGATGGGGACTGTCAAACACCTATGATGGGGAGAGAGCTGGTTGTTGTCACATACCTGTGATGAGGAGACAGGTGGCGGCTGTAACATACCTGTGATGGGGAGAGAGCTGGGGGCTCTTACTCAGCTGGAATGGGAAGAAAGATGGGGCGGTCACATACCTGTGATGGGGAGGGAATTGGGGGCTGTCAGGCAACTTTGATGAGGTAACAGCTGGGGGCTGTCAAATACCTCGGAAGGGGAGAGAGCTGGGGACTGTCACTCACCTGTGATGGGGAGAGAGTTGGGGGCTGTCACATACGTGTGATGAGGAGAGAGATGGGGACTGTCAAACACCTGTGAGGCGGGGACAGCTGGGGGCTGTCACATACATGTGATGGGGAGAGAGCTGGGGTCTTTTCCTCACCTGTAATGGGAAGAGAGATGGGGGCTGTCAAATACCTGTGATAGGGAGAGAGTTGGGGGCTGTCGGGCAAATGTGATGCAGAGACAACTGGGGGCTCTCACATACCTGTGATGGGGAGAGTGCTGGGGGCTGTCACTCACCTGTCATGGGTAGAGAGCTGGTGGCTGTCACGCACCAGTGATGGGGAGAGACCTGGCGGCTGTCACACACCTGTGATGGGCAGAGTTATGGGGACAGTCAAACACCTGTGATGGAGAGAGACTTTGGGTCTGTCACATACCGGTAATGGGGAGAAAGTTGGGGGCTGTCAGGCACCTGTGATGCGGAGACAGCTGGGGCTGTCACATACTTGTGATGCAGAAAACCTGGTGTCTGTTACATACCTGTGATGTGGACAAAGCTGGGTGCTGTCACATACCTGTGATGTGAAGACAGCTGGCGGCTATAATATACCTGTGATGGGGAGAGACCTGGCGGCTGTCACACACCTGTGATGGGGAGACAGATGGTGACTGTCACATACCTGTGATTCGGAGAGAGCTGGGGCTGTCACACATCGGTGATATGGAGAGAGCTGGGGACGGTCACACACCTGTTACGGGTAGAGAGATGGGGACTGTCAAACCCCTATGATGGGGAGAGAGCTGGGAACTGTCATATATCTGTGATGCGGAGAGAGCTGGTGGCTTTCACATACCTGTGATGTGGACACAGCTGGCAGCTGTAACATACCTGTGATGGTGAGAGAGTTGGGGGTTGTCAGGCAACTGTGATGCGGTGACAGCTGGGGGCTGTCAAATACCTCTGACGGGGAGAGAGCTGCAGGCTGTCACTCACCTGTGATGGGAAGAGAGTTGGGGGCTGTCACAAACCAGTGATGGGGAGAGAGATGGGGACGGTTACTCACCTGTGATGGGAAGAGAGATTTGGGCTCTCAGTCACCTGTGATGGGGAGAGAGCTGGGGGCTGTCACTCACCTGTGATTTCGAGAGAGCTGGGGTCTTTCACACACCTATGATGGGGAGAGAGCTGGGGGATGCCACATACCTCTAATGTGGAGACAGATGGGGGCTGTCAGATACATGTGATGGGTAGGGAGCTGGGGGCTGTCACTCACCTGTGATGGTGAGTGAGCTGGGGTCTATCACACACCTGTGAAGGGGAGAGAGATGAGGACTGTCAAACACCTTTGATGGGGAGAGAGCTGGGGTCACACATACTTGTGATGCGGAGACAAGTAGTGGCTCTAACATACCTGTGATGCGGAGACAGCTGGGGGCTGTCACATGCATGTGATGGGGAGAGAGTTGGGGGCTGTCAGGCACCTGTGATGTGGAGACACCTGGCGGCTGTCACATACCTGGGATGGGAAGACAAGTGGGGGCTTACATTCACCTGTGTTGGGGACAGAGCTGGGGGCTGTTACTCACCTGTAATGGGGAGAGAGTTGGGGGCTATCACAAACCTGTGATGGGGAAAGAGATGAGGACTGTCAAACACCTGTGATGGGGACAGAGCTGGGCTCTGTCACATACCTGTGATGCGGAGACAGCTGGTGTCTTTCACATAACTGTTATGTGGAGGCAGCTGGGGGCTGACACATACCTGTGATGGGGAGAAAGTTGGTGTCTGTCAGGCACCTGTGATGGGGAGACACCTGAGGGCTGTCACATACCTATGATGGGGAGAAAGCTGGGTGCTGTCACTCACCTATGATGGGGAGAGAGCTGGGGACTGTCGCACACCTGTAATTGGGAGAGAGCTATGGGCTGTCACTCACCTGTGATGGGGAGAGACCTGGGGTGTGTCGCACACCTGTGATGGGGAGAGAGCTGGGGGCTGTCACTCACCTCTAATGGGGAGAGAGCTGGGCGCTGTCACACACATATGATGGGGAGAGAGATGGGGACTGTCAAACACCTGTGATAGGGAGAGAGCTGGGGCTCACACATACCTGTGATGCGTAGACAGCTAATGGTTGTCAAATACCTGTGATGGGGAGTGAGTTGGGGGTTCTCACGCTCCTGTGATGTGGAGACAGCTGGGGGCTACCAGATACCTGTGATGGGGAGAGAGCTGGGGGTTCTCACTCACCTGTAATGGGGAGAGAGATAGGGGCTGTCACTCAGCTGTGATGTGGAGAGAGCTGGGGGCTGTCACTCACCTGTGAAGGGTAGAGAGCTGGGCATTGTCATTCACCTGTGATATGGAGACACCTGTGGACGGTAACACACCTGTGATGAGGAGAGAGCTTGGGGTTGTCACATACCTGTGAGGTGGAGAGAGCTGGTGGCTGTCACATACCTAAAATGGGGAGACTGCTGGGGGCTGACATATACCTGTGATGTGGAGACAGCTGGGGGCTGTCACATACCTGTGAAGGAGAGAGAGCTGGGGCCTGTCACGCACCTCTGATGCAGAGACAGCTGGTGGT